>NC_134703.1:228462516-228682516 GCF_043290135.1 Rhipicephalus microplus
TATCCGGATGATGTGATTTTTGAGCACACTTTCTGTGAGCACAACACACGCCTCGACCTCGTGCTGAACTGCCTAAGCAAAGCACGCTTGGTCCTCAACTCAAAGAAGTGTTGTTTCGGAGAGCCCCAAACACTCGACCTTGGACACGTGGTGAACAAAGAAGGCATACGGCCGGATCCCGCGAAGACGGCTGCAGTGGAGGCGTTGAAGCAACCTCACTCAGCGAAAGAACTACGCAGCTTTTTGGGTCTCTGCTCATACTTCCGGCGATTCATTCCTGTATTTGCCAATATCGTGCACCCACTCACGTGCCTGCTTCAGAAAGGCGTGCCAATTGACTGGACTCCAGAATGTGCGTCCGCTTTTTCTGAGTTGGAATTCCTTTTGTCCTCCCATCCGATTCTTCGGCACTTCAATCCTCTGGCTCCCACAGAACTTTACACAGACGCTAGCAGTGTCGGTTCAACGCCTGGATACCAAAGAACATGTCGTTGCGTATTCAATTCGCTCGCTAAGCAAGTCCGAGCGTAACTACACTGTCACAGAGCAGGAATGCCTCACAGTAGTTTTCGCAGTGCAGCGCTTCCGGTCTTACCTGTACGGAGGCCCCTTTACCATCATGACAGATCATCATTCGCTCTGCTGGTTGGTCAATCTGCGTGATCCATCTGGTCGACTAGCACGTATTATAGGAATACGACTTTACGCTTTCCTATAAAAGTGGTCGTCATCACGCTGATGTAAATTGTCTTTCACGACTACCGCTTTCATCGATGGACTGTGACGCGGGCAACTTCGGCACCTACATCGCGCCATTGCACCTGCCATTTCCCGATACCGATGCATTTAAGATTGAACACCAAATAGACAGCACCATACAGGATCTCCTTCCTGCTGAGTCAAGATCATCGGCGACTCGCTTCTGCATGCGCGACGGGCTTTTGTACAAAAAGAACTATGCTACGACCGGCTTGCGGTATCTTCTCGTGGTTCCGAAGAGTCTTCGCATTTCCGTCTTGCAGGTTATGCATGATGACCCAACGTCCGGCTATCTAGGCACAGCGAAAACTCTTTTCGGGCTTCAAGAAAGATTTTACTGGCCGAAAATGCGCTAGACGAAAATGCTAGAGCCCGTACGCTCATCTTGCGTACGGGCTCTAGCATTATTCTCTGGGCTCATTCTGATTTCTCGGAGTAGACACTCAGCAACAGTGGTCAAAACATACATCGGGAAACCAGCCTCGGTGAGGCGTTTAGTTTGCTGATTAAAGCTGGACCAAATCATGTGAAGGTAGGACCTTCGCAGAGCGTTTGTGTAGCAAGTCTTAGCAATAGCGCGCTTCACCACTTTCGAATGTGCCGAACCAAAAAGGAGGATTGGCTTGTTTGCGTGCGGCTCATAGGCCCAACACACATGGGAAGGACTCAACGTTAACATGAAATCTAGGAACCTGATGGTTCCTCTGTCCGGAACATTATGTGTAATACCTTGCAGGCACTTACTTAAAATTTCTAAAATACTAGTCAACAATGAAACGGCCGACGAGGTTCCAGCTTGAAACAACACGAGGAAGCCGTCAACATAGCGGAATATTTTCTTAACAGTTCTGTATTCCAAGCAATTCTGAATGGCACGATCACGGCTGGCTAAAAATAAATCACTTAAAATGGGTGCAAGGCATCATCCTATGCACACTCCTTGACGTTGCAAGTAAATACGATCATCCCTTTGTGCAGATGTCAACCTTAGGGAATACTCTAGCAGTTCCATAAAACCTTCAACAGATATGTCTACTGCATTCTGATAATTTACTACACCAAAACTGTCAATGCACCCGCGAATGCAAGCTAGAAGCTAACTGTGTGGCAATGAGTAGTACAGATCTTTAATATCTATTGAGCATGCCTGGTAGCCAGAAATTTATCTTTCAGCACGGAAATTACATCATCGGAACTCTTAGCTAGGAACAGATCGTCTATGCTTAATAACATCAGTTTACCCTGCAGAAATTGTGACTGACTCCACCCAAGATACTTCTGACATGAGAAGTCTTGTTGAAACAGACAATCCAAGAATAGAAGGTTTGTAAATTGACAGCTTCATCCAGTTTACAACTTTTATGGCAGTAATCTGCGGATCCTCTGCTTCCTGTGTCTTGGTGGCATCAGAGACGTCGTTAGGCGACTTGTTGTCTCTTTTCGCACGATCATCTGGGTTGCACATTGTTGAAACATGTCTGCCTTTGCATGTTGCGCAGACCAACCTCCGCCAGCACTCGTTCACGTGGTGCCACTGCGCGAACGTTCACATCGATGGCACCGCATAAATTTAGCCAGCCAGTTCTTTTTCTCTAATATGATCAACGTCGCACTTCATGCCTCGGTTTCATGTACTGCAGACTTGCAAAAAAAGCATTCATGGTGTACTTGCTTCCATTCTCCCAATGCATTCAGTACCGATGCAGACGACACATAATCTCCGTTGTTCTCATTGCTTTTGATACAGGACGTCGATAGAGCACACTGGTCTCTTATTTTGAGCTCTATCTGTGTGTATTGTAGTAGCTGCTCAAGTTTGTTGCAGGATGTAATGTAAGCCAATGCTTGCGTGCCTTGTTCTTCATCTTAGAGATGTCTATGGCAGTGGAACGCAGTAACGGTTTCTGGTGGCAATGATTGAGGAAGACGAGGTGGAGAATCACTGGGCGTGAGCTTCCTAGCGCTGCTCTTTTTTGCCAATGTTGTAAGTTTTTTACTGGTATTTTGTGTCTTACTGCCAAGCTTCGGCCACCACCTTTGTGGTGCACCAGGTGCCACATCTCCAAGGTGCGGAAGCCTTATCTTTGAAACGAACACGCTGGGACCGTGGCTGGGCCAAGACAAACATTTATTGCCATAACGCGGGTTAATGTAGCGTTGTGCGAGAGGGGTTACGGGGAAGGGAAGGAGCAGTGGTGATAACGGCATCTTCGGCTGGCGTGACGTCATGGATACATCATTCCGCCCCCCCCCCCCGGTGAGTAACTGTCTGGGGGTTCGCGTTGCGGTCCGAGCGACGCAACGCTGGAGTTGAGGGGCTCCCGGTGATCTCGCTCCTTGTGGGCGCTCGCCTCAGTGTTCCTCCTGCTAGGGCCCCGCCGGCAGTTTCGAGGAACCGAGATTCACTGGCTTTCCCCTGGTCATGCTCCAACTTAAGTGGCTTTACCTGGTCATTGTGGCACTGAATGGTTTCCCCCTCCGGACCGTCGGCATTCACCAGGCGGGCTCCGTCTGTCGAGGTATTGCTGGCTGGAGTCCACGGCTCGCCCCGCCCGAAGTTCCTCATTCAGACTGGCTACCCGGGCTGCCACCCATCGAGGGGGGGGGACGTTCAACTGGTGAGGGCGGAATAGACAGTGCGTTGTCCAGCCTGGAGCAAAGATCGTAGCCCATAAGTAGTTGCGCTGATATCCGGCTTCCGGCCTGAGGCGTCCTGCAGTACCTGTGCAAAATCATAGCCAGGCGGGTTTTCAGTGACCCCTGTACATTCTTCTTCAATGAAAACGTCACAGTGCGAACAGCTCGCTCCGCAAGCCCATTGAACTGGGGTTGATACGGTGCTGTTCGGAGGTGTACTGTTATTCAGCTTCGTGAAGGTGTTAAATTCCCAACTCGTAAACTGTGGGCCATTATCGGGTACTAGCGTCCGGGGCAACCCGAATGTACTGAACAAGGTGCGCAGAGCCTCGATGGGGGCGTGTGTGGTGGAACTCTTCACGGGCATCGCTTCTATCTACTTACTATAGGAATCCACCACAATCAGTAGCATGTGATCATTGATCGGCCCCGCAAAATCGATATGCAGCCTTGACCAACGCTCATTTCTTTCTGGCCATACAACAGGGGTTTTTTGGGGGGGCATAGGGGCAGCTTGGATGCAACTGGTACAGGACTTTACCATGTGCTCAACGTCAATATCAATCCGGGGACTCCACATCAAGGAGCACCCAAGCCGCTTCAATGAGCAAATTCCTTGATGAGTATCATGCATCAGACATAACATTCCTGCTCAGGCACTCTTGGGGACGATCACTAGATGGCCCCAGTAGAGAAGCCCATAACTCCCCGTTATCTCGGCTTTCCGGTTGAAGTATGGCATCAAGTGCTGGTCCTTATGCCCCAAATTTCTTGGCCATCCCTCTTGCACCCATTTTGCACCTTTGCTATATCGTCATCAAGTTCCGTGAGAGTGCCCAGTTGCTTCGCAGACATGACACCATCATTGAGGTTCTCCATGAGCAAGACATAGTCACCGTGCACAGTTTCTTCCTGCGTATCTGGCTGGGAAGTTGCTGTTGTGGGGAGTCGGCTGAGGGCATCGGCTGGAATGTTGTCTTTCCCGGGCTAGTGTTTGATGACGTGATCGTGTGCCCTCGGCAAGAGGGCCCATCGCTGGATTCGCGCCGCGGCCATCACGGCCACTGGCCTGTTTGGGTGAAAAAGTCCAACAAGCGGCTTATGGTCCGTCATCAATGTGAGAGTATTGCCGAGCAAGTATTGTCGGAATTTTGACGCACCAAACTCAAGTGCCAAGGCTTCACGCTCCAGCTGCGAGTAATTTTTCTCAGCTCCAGTCAATAACCGAGAGACGAATTCTATGGATTGAAGTACCCCACCCCCGACATCGTGTGAAAGCACTGTGCCGATTCCGTCAGAGGAGGCATCGCACTCCAGGACTAGCGGCTTGTGTGGGTCAAAATGCGCCAGAAAGTCTGCGGATTTCAGAAGGTCTTTCACACTGCTGAATGAGTGTTGTTGAGCGGTACCCCCCTTCCAATTAGCTTCCTTCCAGAGTTGTTGATATAGGGGTGCCATGGCGGTCGATGCATTGGGAAGGAACTTGTGGTAGTACGTTATCATGCCGAGGTAGGACCTTAATTCTGCGGGGTTCCGTGGTGTCTGAACCTTAAGGATGGCGTCTATGTTTTCCGTCTTTGGTTGAAGACCTCGAGAGCTGATTCGATGCCCCAAAAAATCCACCTCTGGTTGGCGGAACTAGCACTTGTCTGCGTTCAGGCGCCCACCGTATTCCCGGAAACGCTTGAATACTTCGTGCAGGGTGGTACCGTCATTGCGTTTCTCTGCCACGATAACGTCGTCTAGGTGGACCTGAACACCCGGAAGTTCCTGCAAAATGGTCTCCATATGCCGAAGGAACACGGCCGGCGCAGACGTTACTCCAAAAGGCAGGCGAGTAAAGCTGAACAGTCCCTTTTGCGTGTTTATGGTCGTGAGTTGCATGGCTTCCTCATTCAACGGAAGCTGGTTGTATGCCTCCCGCAAGTCTATCATGATAAAAACTTCACCACTATTTAATGTAGCCAGGATATCCTCCACCCACGGCAACGGATATTGCTCAGTGCGACAGGCTTTGTTGACCGTTAGCTTAAAATTGCTGAAAAGGTGGGTTCGGCCATTCCGTTTCACTACTGGTATCACTGGCACCGCCCACTCCGCATGAGGCACCGGTACAATAATACCCGCGCCCCAAAGGCGGTCCCGTTCCGCGTCGACCTTTGGCCGAAAAGCATATGGAACTTCGCGTGCTTTTTAAAACATTGACACCACGTTTTCTCGCGTCTCGAAATGCACCAGTGGCCTTTTTATGAGCCCTAAACCTGGGGCGAACACGTCAGCGAATTCTGCTAGCAACCGGTCCACATTAACGTCACCAGCACCGAGTAATGGCAGTTGCTCACCTGACGTGTTCACATTCATTACCAGTGCCTCGAGCCTGTGGAACGCTTGAATCAGGTCGCGTCCGCAGAGGTTTGGGCCGGAGCAACCAATAACTTGCAAAGATCCAGCCGTCGACCTGTTTCCGCATGAAACCTTGAGCTGAAGTTGTCCCCGCACTGGAAGTCGTCCCAGGAAGCAGGTGAGTTTCAATGGCGAACCACACAGCTTCGGCCACACTGTTTTGTTCCGCTCATATGTGGGCCACGCAATGACCGATACCGGCGAGCCTGTGTCGACCTGCATGTTCACTGGAACCCCACCACAATCCAAGGTGCACACGATGGGTTGCGTAATGCCGACGTGGCCGATGTGACTGTCCGCTGCCTCCAGCGCGAAGATAGCGTCCGTGCCAGTGTCTTCCTCCCGTGACAAAGCGTGTACTTGGCGTTCTGGTGGTACCACCCCGAAGCCACTCTCACGACGGACGGACGGACGGACGAACAGAGGTTTATATCACGACAACTGCTCAAAAAGAAATGTGATAAGTTCTTTTTATTTTGTGTTATGCTTTCACTATGATTGTAGTTTTCGGAGATGAATCGAGCGGCTCTATTCTAAATCGACTCCAGCATTGTAGTTAAATAAGTGTAATGAAGGGACCAAACTGCAGAACAAAATTCGAGCTGAGGGCGAATAAAAGAGACATATGCTATGGCACGTACATTTGTGGGCGTCTTATGTAGATTGCAGCGTATGTAGCTTAATGATCGTGAGGTGTGGCTGCGGATTTTGGTGATGAGACTCGCTCCTCTTGTTTATAAGCGACGAATTGATGGCAAAAGTTTCACTGTTGGGCGCCAAGTTGTTGCTGCTGGATTATTCCGACACAGGCAAGCTGCCTTGCTTCCTCTGCGTACTCAGTGAAATCTGCAGCATCTGTCTCGGAATCATCGCAGTCATGAAGGAGCATATCGTCAAGCATTGTAGTCACTTTTCTGCCATGAATTATTTCGAACAGCGTCACTATCACTGTTTTCTCGCTTGCGGTATTATACGCGAATGTGATGTACGGCAAGATTCAGTCCAAATTTACGTGTTTCACTTCGACGTACATGCAAAGCATGCAAGTGATTGTCTTGTTGAGTCGTTCTGTAAGCCCATTCATTTGTAGGTGATTAGCTGTCGTCTTCCTATGCGCTGTAGCACTGAGCCTAAGCACAGTGCTGAAAAGTTTGACTGTAAACATGGTACCTTCATCTGTTATGACAACCACTGGAGCACCATGTTTCAGGACAATGTTCTCAATGAAGAACCGGGCCGCTTCATCTTCGGTATTACTCGAGATCACTTTGGTCTTCGCGTTGTGGTGACCTTGCTACTCACCTTAACGGAAGATCACCGCGGGTCCAGGATTATTGAGCCACAGGGCCGCGTCTCCATCACCTGCTCACGTGTAGCGCACTGCATTGCACGTGCTCAACCAACAAAGCGTTAAGCGCGGCACGGCAAAACAGGCTGTGTTTAGTCTTAACGCAACCACACAAACATTTTACTGCTTTTCGCGACACCCCAAACAACCGTACAGCATCTGCTCCCGGGACGCGGGGAGCAAAGGCTTCCGCACGCCGATGTTCATGATAAATGGAAGACTACAAGCATGTCGCAGCTCGCAATGGTGAGATTTGATATGCCATTCGGGAAAAAATCCCTCGCGGCTATGCTGCGCACTCTCACGATGGCCACTGTACGTGGTCGCAAGAGTCAGGGCAACCTGGTACGCGTAGGCAAATGGAACTTGGCATGATATGAGCACATCAAGCACTAGGCACTGCTTTCGTCTTAGCTTACCGTACCGAAGCTAACAAATAGGTAACCACACCCACCGGGAATGCCTAGGCCCCTGGCAGGCTATGATCTTGCGATTCCCAAAGGGGACATGGACGAAGGAACAACACGTGCTTACCAGCGCCAGCCAAGGAGCAAAGATCCTTCTCGGCAAGCATGTGACTCGGCCTCTCTGGTTCTCGCAACCACCCGACAACACGCGCTGCATCCGCGCATGGCGCCATCTATTGCCACACGCTGTTACCAAAGCATGGGAGAAGGAAAGGGAGTGGCCAGACGACAAGAATGCCCGCAAAATGGTCGCGGGCGTGCCTCAGATCTCCACAACGTATCGAATGAGGTAGTGTGTTGCCTCTAGAACCCATTTGTTGCCGCTGTCCGATGTTGGAAATGGGCCCAGCAGATCCATTCCGATTTTAGCAAATGGAGTTTCTGGCACTGGCAGAGTAAGCGATAGCCCAGAAAGTGTGACAGGTGGTACCTTGCCCTGGCAGTCAATGCATGTTTCGACATGATGTTTCACATCTGCTGCGATTCTTGGTCAGTAGTATTTTTCTTTGACAGTGCCAATGTTCTTGTGAAACCGAGGATGCCTGCAGTGGCTTCGTCATGGCAGGCTTGCAAAATTTTGCTGCGGAGTTTTTCAGGAACTACCAGCAGATGGCTTCTCCCTGTTGATGAGAAATTATTTTGTAGAGAATTCCGTTCCATAAACAGAGTGATAGTAAGTTCTGCGAAAACACTCTTGGTGCATTGATGGCTCGTTCTTTCAAGAACTTTATTATAGTGAGTTGAGCTCCTGATTGTCTTGATCTATTTGTCGATTCATGTTCAATCTATTCGTCGCTTATGAACCAGGGGAACGAGTCTGGGTTTGGTTCCTTGTACGACAGCAAGACCTATCGGAGAAACTCCTATGCCGATACTTTGGACTCTAGAATGTTTGCGCTTCCTCAATGACGTGACGGACGAAGCGGGGGCCGACACCTTCGTGCAGCTGTTGGGTGCGTGCCTCAAGAAGGCACCGTGCGTTTTTGCGTTACCAAGTGTGTCGAGTAACCGACGGCAAAACTCGTCCCATGTCGTCAAACTTGCCTTGCAGTTGGTAAGCCACGTCTTCGCGCTATCTTCAAGGGCAAAGTATACGTAGAAGAGCTTCTCGTCGAGATGCCAGTGGTTTGACCTAGCTACCTGTTCAAACTGCTCAAGCCAGCCTTGTGCATCTTTTTTTTGGGTGACCATAAAATGGTTCAGGAATGCGCATATTCTGGACCCTAACTTGTGCAGGACTACTTCAAAATTCAATTTCTCAAGCAGGGGTTGCTGTCGGAAGTGGTTGTCCTTGTAAAAGGCCAAATTCTCATCCAGGACCTTGAAAACAACCGTTTGAGCGATGCACAAGTGTCTCCGCGCATGGCTGTCTCGTAGGGCTGTCAGAGATCAGCAGACAACAAAAAAGTGATGGTGGGCTGCTGTCCCCGCAGCTAGCGCTAAGAAGTGCGTGCTGAACTATCATTATCATCACTGACAGTAGCATTCGTTTTTCGCCATTAAAGGCAATCTTTTGCTTGTAAAGTGGCTCCGTCTTTCTAGTGGCCCTTCACCTATCGAAGGCCGGTGTTCCACGACATATGGTGCCAAGGGACAACGAGCGGCTCCCAACGATGTGGCCAACGAGAGACAGCAGATATGAGTTGCCATTAGAGACAGCCGCCAAAGCAACCTGATCCTCATCAGAACCACACCCAGGGAAGCAACGAGTGGAACCAGCTGCATTATGGGCAAGTAAGCCGTGATCTCAATGAAACATGGATCGCCTTAAAGCCAAGCGTGCTGCTAGACGCACCCGGTTTACAATAGTGATAACCAAGGTGACGACATTGTTGCAAAGTGACTGCAACGACCGAACCACGATTAACAAGGTTATCGACAAGCTCGTGGCAAGCCGAGACGAGCTTAGGAAGATCAATGCCGTGCTCAAGGACATGATTCCTATTGAGGAACTTGAGACTGAGTGCGAGTCTGCGGTGTATTACGACGACCAGGAACTCGAGACCCTTACGCGCCTACGATGCCGGCTGGAAGATCTTAGCATCGGTAACATGAGACAAACTTCTGTTTCAAAGACGCAACAAATGCTACCTGCTCAAATGACAGTGGCATCCCAGAGCGTTGGACCTGGTCTCCCAACGCTAACCATCAAGCCGTTTCATGGGGACGTGCGTCAGTAGATGTCATTCTGGGAGCAATTCAACGGAGCCGTGCACTCTAACTGACTCTGAGCACCATGGACAGATTTCATTACCTCCGCAACTATCTGGTACGTAGGTGGCGCAGCAGCTGCAATCGCCGCACTATCGACCACTGAGGTGTGCTACGAGAGTGCCATTCAGCTGCTGAAGCAGGGGTTCGGAAACAAAAGCAAGATTATACAACGGCACTTCAGAGCACTTCGTGAACTGAAGCATGTGACATCTCCATCGAATGCTAGAAATTTGATCAAACTCTGCGACACATTACAGCTGAATGTCCAATGCCTCAACGCCCTAGATGTCCCAACTAACAGTTTTTCAGCGATGCTCTATGACGTGATGCTGCAATTCTTGCCACATGAAATCGTCGTCGCATTCTACCGCCATAGACGTCTCCAGCGTGAAACACAGGACTTGGAAACATCTGCTTCAGGGGAGGCAACCATGACATCTTGCAAGAAACTAGAACAGCTCTTGCGGTACACAAAGATAGAGCTCGAAACAAGAGAGCAGTGTGCTCCATCGACGCCCTCTCTCAAACCCAACGACAACCATGAAAAACATGTGCCATTGATGATTGATTTGTGGGGTTTAACGTCCCAAAACCACCATATGATTATGAAAGACGCCGTAGTGGAGGGCTTCGGAAATTTCGACCACCTGGGGTTCTTCAACGTGCACCCAAATCTGAGTACACGGGCCTACAACATTTCCGCCTCCATCGAAAATGCAGCCGCCACAGCCGGGATTTGATCCCGCGACCTGCGGGTCAGCAGCCGAGTACCTTAGCCACTAGACCACCGTGGCGGGGCATGTGCCATCGACATTGGTGCTACATGAACCGAGAGAATTGAAGCAAGCACGCCATGAATAGTTCTTTTGGAAGTCTGCAGAACACGAAACCGAAGCATGCAGCACTACTTTGACCCTACCAGAGAAAAAGAACCGCCTGGCTAAATTTATGTGGTGCTATCGGTGCACTAAAATGGGCCACCGCGCGAACAAATGCTGGCGGAGGTTGCTGTGGGCAACATACAAAGGCAGGCAGGCTTCAACGATGTGCGATGCCCATTATTACGTGAAAACAGGCGACAAGTTACCCAACTACGTCTCTGATGCCACCAAGCCTCAGGAAGCAGATGGTCTGCAGCTGACTGCCATAACAAGTTGTCAACTGGACGAAGCCTTCAGTTTGCAGACCTTCCATTCTTAGATCGTCGGTTCCAACGAGGCATCTTACATCAGAAGCATCATCGACGGAGGCTGTCAATGCACGTTTATTAAATAAGACCTCACGAGGCACATGGGACTGGAGGTCATTAGACATACTTGCCTATCGGTAAACACGTTCGGTTCGAACACCACTACTTGTGTGAAAACTTGCAATACCGTGGAGGTTCACCAGAAGAGCCAGTTTGGTGACAACGAGCGCCTTGTTGAAGCTACAGTCATGCCAGTAATTTGCAACATCCCAGTCACGACTATGAAATGCTCCTTTGCAGCCATCTTACGTAAGCAAAATTACTGGCTGACAGACGATGAAACTGTACCTCGAGAGTGTGGCGAGAAAGGCATTAGCCTACTCATCGGGTCTTACCAACTGTGGAAGCTTGTAAGCAGCAACATCACATAAAGCACGGAAGTACAAGAATTAGTTACGGTCAAGACCGCTCTCAGATAGACACTGCAAGGCCTCGTCATACAAACGAGCGTCATGAGAACATTCAATGTGATGACCTGCATCCTGCAAACGGAAACTAAAGAAGCCGAAGGTTTAGACCAAGACAGACTGGAGTCATTTTGGATGCCGAAGGAATCGAACCGAAGAAAGGAATGCATGGCCCCGAGCGCACTTTGCCAGTTTTTCAGAAAAAGATTGCAAATGGTGAAAAACATTAGCAAGTTACAAGCCACAGTGCAAGAGACTACCAGCGCCGTTTAGAGACTACCAGCGTCGTTCAGAGACTTTTTTAGAGACTACCAGGTCTCTAGAAAAGGTTACCTAAGTGCGTTTATTTAAATTTCTTTTCTGTAAGTATAGCCTGCTGGCGGCGATATTAAATTTATATAGGCTAAATATATGTAGCTTGTTGTACGCTTCAAATTGATCACTTTCTTTCTCCCCGAGATTACTCAACACTACGTATTTAATAAATAGTCAAATGCAATGATAATGTAATGACACATTCTAATATTCAAGATGTAACTACAACGAGTTCCTTTTGCATTTCTTGTAATGGGAACACCTTCCAGAATCGGGAAGGAACAAGCTTTCGTTAGAGTTTTAGAGAAACATGTGCAACACTGCTTTAAGATTTTTTGTTGTGCATAGCGCCTTTCTCTGGTCGCTGTGGTTTTCATGTCGACACTGCTGCGTGCGATCACCTATGCATGCACGTTTGTAGTCAGTTAGTACCCTGTTGCGCAAACGTGGAGTCATCCTCGTGCATGTGAAGCGTCTTCCGGATGCTCTGACGCGTGGGTTCTCAAACTGGGTTCAGTGAAAGAACGCACGCAACACGCCTCATCCACACACTGCAGGTAGCAAGAAACTCACTAGGTAGCAATACTAAAGACAAACTTTGCACGATTTGCGAATGTGTGGTGACAGAAGGTGCAATCAAATTAGTTAGTTAAACAATATTAATGAGGACCTCGGCTTTTAATTCATGACTCATCGCGTGTCGGCAATCCCGTTGCTAAGGTTTTATAAACGGTGATTTGCTGGTGCTCTGTTTTGTAATCAAAACTTGCAACGAACGCTTTAACAGGCATCGCTGTATGCATGCTATGGGCTACATGAGCTTTTAGGCTTAATTTCAAGTTCGACCGGTGTTTCGGTCGGTGGCCGTTGCACTATGTGACTGGCATACCTTCTTTTTGTTTTTTTTTCTTCTTCTTGTGCTAACCAACTTGCCGTTCAGTGATTAGTTTGAGTGGACACATAGCTTTTACCTGTGTTGCATAGTGTGAGCGCTTTACGCGAGTCGCAGAGGGGCGCAGGGCGCAATCGCAACTATATGTATTATCGGGAGTTCTACATGAACGGTGATGAAACAGACTAACGTGGGCAGTATTAATAGCACGTGGTTGCACGCATCAAGCGGCATTATCACCTAGTACCATATTTGCTTATCATTATATACGCACACACTTTACGAGATAGTTGGTGCGGGGCGGTTTTTTTGGCTCCTCCGCCGCAATCTGGCCCCGCGTGAGGTGGCCGCAAACACTGGTGCAGCACGCTTTTGTTATCTGTTAAAACTTGCAGTACACTTGGTTTTATGCCAATCGTGCATGTGAGTGGATATATAGACACAGATGTACAAAAGGTCAAAGCAGATACATGCTAGTAACTCATGTCATTGTTCTTAAGCGAAGGCTAACTGTTACGTAACTGCAATTCTTGTGCAATCGCAATTTTTTAAATTCTTTCTGGGTGCGGTGCGTTTTTCTTATTCTATTGTTTCTGTTTCAAAACTTTTTTTATAATTATTTCACATGTTTGTTACAAATAGTCATGCAGTTCATACCTGGCGATGATCTGCTCAAAAACTTTCTCCAAAGTCTGTTTCAGTGCTATGTGTATTACAGTCGAAACTCGCAATAACGACACCCCTCGAGTACGAAATCCCCGCGGCAACGAAATATTTCCGGATCCCCGGCGAACGTTCATAGAAGCCCATCTATTACGTATCTCGCGGCAACGAAATGTCTTTGGACAGCGATCCCATATTAACGAATTTTCTACCACGGCGCGGACCTTATTTTACCCTCCCGCCAAAGGTTAACTGTCGAAAATATGCTCGTATGCATGTTAGATGCACTCAAAATTCCTAAACGTCTGCTTTTGCCGCGCTAGCGTGGTTACCACCATAATTGTTTACTCTAGGGGGGACGCGGCTTTGGGATCGTGAAAAATCGCAAAAAAAATCGATTTTTTGAAAATCAAGTTTTTAGTTTCTGGAACCCTTTTTCTATATGATTCCAAAATATCTACACTGAAAAACGCGCAGACGTGCTTCGCCAAATTCATTTCACCCACCTAGGTAGCGAAACTTATCCTGGAAATCGCGAGAAAACAGCGATTTTCGAAAAATTGTTGTTTTCGATGAGCCGGCTTCTTGAGCTCATCGGAAAAAGCATTTCTCCGTGTTTAACTTTCCCGCCTCATCTGGCTCCTCTCTTTAAAAACAAGCGCACAAAAAGCGAATGTTTGAAGGTCGTTTCGAGCATGGAGTTTCTTAATATACACTAGAGGAAACTCTGGCGCTAGTGTTTTTGGGAGCTGCAACACACGGCGCTTCAGCGAGCATGGGAATGAGGCAGTGACTGCTACAACCCGGTGAAAACAGCGCGAACGCTACTATCACCCAATTTGGCTTGGATCCGTACAAATCTATGGCTTTCGGAGAGTTACTCCAAAAGTAACTCTCCAAAAGGCCAACGTTACTAAAATAGCTTTAGTTGTAAAACTCAGCGGAGCTTCGCGGAACCGCCGCTTGTCCGAGCGCATGCCGCTCTTAAGCATCCATCTGCAGCTTTAGCGTGCATGTTGTCAGGCATCGAGTGCGTCCTAGAGCGGCACACTAAGTCAAACCAGGTTTTTGGTTTTGGTTATATATATAATCCAAATATATATAATCCAATATATATATAACCAAAACCAGGTTTTGGTTATATATATATATATATATATATATATATATATATATATATATATATATATTTGTGAAATTTTGGGATTGTAACCTGTAGTATTTGTCAGTTGTGCATTGCTTCCTCTCTCTCTCTCTCCTCTTTCTTTTTATTTATTTTTTCCCTTGGCAGTAAGTGTTCCTGCTCCGCTGCAGCCTGCCATCCATTTTAGGGCCAGTCAAGTTGCGTACCCACAACCTTTTCCCCTGAATATTTCCCATAGAATAGCGCTTGTTTTTTTTTTTTTTTTTTGAAATAAAGTCATTTCGGTTCAAAACGTGTGCTGTTGATTCTTAACGGTAGGGCTGTTCGTTTTCTGAATCGTAAAGCTAGTTGACAATTGACCCAAATAAGATTAAATCAAAGGTGTTTTCACTAGCCAGTTGACAATTGACCCCAATCACATTAAGTCGCATTGTAACATACAGAGAACAAAAAACTCGCGAACCTTTCCATTCACGTAAAGGTGGATGACCACGAAAGCTTTTTAACACACGACATGGGATTGATACGGAGTATACGAGAAAGGTAAGAACAATATTTCCTCGTGATCGTGGATGGCGATAATTTCCAATATGGAAATGCGTGTGCGCACGCGCACACACTTTTATTTCAACAACTTTAAAAATAGTGGTTACTAACTGTAATCAGCTCAAAGTGCAGATCCAAGGGTCAGAAGGTTTAAAATCTAAGTCACATTGTAATATTGACGGCGGTGCATATCCTGTTGATTAGCCGTATACGCTCGGGTTCTAAATCACGCTTTTAACGGCGTGCGGCTTTGGTGGTGACCGCGTGTTATTAGCAAACACATCGGACGTTCCTTTTCCAACGCATCACGCACTTCAGAGACAGTGGGAGCCCTCGTCCCCGGACAGTAAAGTACATGGAACCGTAGCCATATAATCTCCACTTTAAAAATCGGGATGGAGATATTTTCCCATTACTTCTCAGGAGTGAATTAGCCACCATTGGCGGAAACAGGCGAACGGCCGCACATCTTTCACAGACACGCGATACCAGCCTGTAAAGAATGAAGTGTGAATTGGCCAGAGTGTAAACACTTTTCGGGCGCCTCTGGCACTTTCACAAACTTTATGCGGGCATCATCGAATTGCCTTTAAAAGTACCCGTGTATCTAACTGCTACATTCCTGAAACAGCGGCGGAGACCCAGTTTTGAAGTGAAATACGCGAGGAAATATACCAAGCCGCTGTGGATAAATACCGGTTTCGTCTGGTATCACAAATTCTTTAACGCAGAACGCCAGAAGACGTCAAAATATGCGTGAAACAGCCACAAACACTCCGCCCGCGAGAGATTTAGGCCGCAGCCGGCTGCGGTGGAGCGTCTGCTGCGGGAGCAAGATGGAGCGGTGCCGCCATCTGGCGGCGGGCAGAGGAGTGGAGACACCGGCAGCAGGGGCGCCGGCGGAGAGTTTTACAACTGAAGCTATTCTAGTAACGTTGGCTCAGGCAACCTGAGGTTCTCTGCAGAGTTAAATCTGGTTCTCCGGCCATATTTCTTTCGCCTGTGGCATGCTGTGGCTTTTGGTTACAGTGGGTCAGGCAACCTCAGGTTCTCTCGGCGTGTGTGTGATGAACTGTACGCGATCGCGAGCTGAACGCATCTGTGTTGTGCTGGGAGTGCGCTGATTGCGGTGTCCTTGTAGTGGGCGTGGGCACTGCGATTGAGCTTATCGTTGCCCATGCGCTTGACGAATGAGGACGATGTTTGCAGCAGTTGAACTTGCACTAGGGTTCCTTGGACTAGAGACCATATTTGCACTGTCACTACGTGCTTCAGTGTTATTTTTATGATTGCTAATATTTGATTTTGTGTGTGCGTGTGAGGTGGCAGCTTTCGTTGTACAAAGTTTACTAAGCATGAAAGTATGTTTTAGATGCGGAGCATCTAATACTCGAGGCTTGTAGTGCGGCGCCGTCCGCAAGCTTCCTCCTCCTTCTTCCACCATCTGTGCATCCCTTCCTCCTCTACACACCGCGCGCGCTTCACTCCTCCACCTTCTGTGCACCCTTCCTCCTCTACACACCGCGTGCGCTTCTCCTCTTCACGAACATTCGCTAGCTGTATAATGTAGCGCGCATGCGCCGTCACGCTTCGAGAACATCGGCAGCTGACGCGCGCGCATGCGCCGTCGCGCTTCGAGAACATCGGCAGCTGACGCGCGCGCATGCGCCGTTGCGCTTCTCCCCCTTCTCGAACATTCGACAGCTGACAGTGCATGCGCCGTCTCGCTGTATATATACTCAAGGTCGGCGCTCGCTCGCTCAGTTGCCGCTCGTCGGTTCGTTTGTACGACGCGTCGACGTCCAAAGTCGCGGTGAAATGAATTCCAACGAATCCACAAACACAATGATCGACGTCCCTTCGACCAGCGCCGCCCTTTCGCATACGTGTGTACGTGTTCACTCATTTAACACCCCCTCCTACAACCACGTTAACCAATTTAGCCATCGACCCAAGTAAGTCGCAATTTAACACCCCATTTCACAACCACGTTAACCAATTTAGCCATCGACCCAAGTAAGTCGCACTTTAACACCCCGTTAACCAATTATATGCTCCGCATCCTCCTCAGTGTTCCCCCGAGGGAAGCTGCGGGCAATTTTTTTTTCACTGTGCTTGATCATATGCTTCGGCAAGTTGCATTTGACTCTTTTGCCGCGTGCTCATCTAATGTATAAGTTAAATAATGAGTGTATTGCAGCCATTTTATTGGTCAACGAGGCCGATTTTTTGTCTCGGTTAAGCCATGTAAGTGTGTTACAAGCTGCCACTCTAGCGTCGCCAGCGCGAGGTCGGCGACGGGAATGACAGCAGGTTAGTTCGTTCCATACGCAAGCAGAGACAGTGAAGAGATCAGAGACGTGAGAAAACAAAACAAACTTTACTCTAGTGATATTGCAGCACACGGAATCTAGTACAACACTTCAATACAACTAACTAAATACATCAACACTTGATACAACTAAAAATACGTATAAAAAACAATAAATCAGCTTACGAGAGAGAACTATTACAAACTACACAAACTAACAACAATAGAATTACGGAGGAGAAAGTTCGAAGATATAAACAGGTGAAGGCATACGTGCGATGACCGGCAGCGTTGCGTCCCCGACGATCGGATGCGAGAAGTCGAAGAGAGTTCTGGCACGACTGCGATGTCGGCGGTGTTGCAACGCTGGTGGCTCCGAGAGGCTAGTGCTTGCAGATGACCTCGGGCAGGTTGAGCTAACTCGAGGCGAAGTCCCGATGTCTACGTTACAGACGTTAATATCGCGTCACAACTAGACGAACGGCTAAGTTTAGGTGGCCAGCCGATACAGAGCCACACTAAAAACTTCTAGAAGAGATACTTGTTGATCTGTTTCTAAACGATGTTGGTCAGCGACTAGCCTGCCTAGCAGGGCAAAATCCTGCGCTTAAATCCCCCTCGTGTCCCCTCGCTCTCTTCCTTGGGGACAAGAGACCTCTACATGGGTCCAATCATGCGCGTTTCATTGTTGGAAACTCCGCCCCAAAAAATATACTGACCCCAACCCTTTTTAATTAGGAGAGGGCCCTCCACTAGCGAGAGTGACAACCTGTTGGGGTGCTGTCATACGGCTTGGCCACCAGAAGTTTTCCCGTGGGAACGGTCAGACTGTTTGGCTCTCAGCCGGTGCGTCCCGTAGTCCAAACCTTGTTCGGGGTACATCGCGGCCTTCCACGACCCTGCAGACGCCGCCGTAGGTACAAAGGATCAAACGTCGGCGGCGACGTTCGAAGAAGAACACCCCATTCTGCACTTCCTGGCTCTCTTTCATGCGCCCGCCGTTCCCGTCGGTCAGCGGGGTAGTACGGCGCCCGTTAATTGCCGTGACGCTGGGTCGCAAAAATGGCAGTCCGTGACATTGCCCCCCACTTTCAGAATGTTATTCATAACATTTGCTCACACGGAGGGGAATTTTTCGACAAGGAACAAAACACCACCAACAAGGGAGACATGAGGACTGTCCTTCTCATACACAACATAAATAGGCAGAGTGCATCAAAGTAACAACAAAAGAGAAAAAAACAATTGTTAGAAAACCAGCTTCAGTTACACGCAACAATATCAATGCGCCATACAAACAAGAAAAAGAAATTGCCGTGTACGGCTGCCATCAATACTGAATACACTGCACGAATGTATACTACGAAACAAAACGGAACAGGTGCGCTCCTCTACTGTAGTGAAATCCTTGAATGAGCATTACAACATGTAAAAACAACCAATGCACCAAGCAAAAAGAAAATAACTGAAAATATACTTCTTATACTATGAAATACGCACATACAAACAGAAAACAAACGACGAAAGGAACAAAAAAATAACATGCTCCCCAGACCTAAAGAACTCTATCCGGCTCAAGTAATCGGCTCCCACGTTTTCGCTACCCTTAATATACGTAATGGTGAACTGGTACTCTTGGAGTAGTAAACTCCATCGAAGTACTCGAGCGTTCAGCTGTTTTGCCTGTTGGATATAACTCAGAGGCTGGTTGTCTGTCTGGACACAAAAATGTACTCCATATAAGTACATGGAGAATTTCTGAATTCCCCATACCAACGCGAGACATTCGCCTTCGATGGTACTATAGGAAGCCTCCCGTGGAAGCAGCTTTCGGCTAGCATAAGCTGTGGGGTGGAGCTTGCCTTCGTGGGCCTGCATGAGCACGGCTCCGAGACTTGTGTCCGATGCGTCCGTTCGAAGTACGAATGGTTGGTGCAAATTTGGTAGCCGTAGTATCGGCTCTGTAGAGACATGTTGTTTGAGATTTCTAAAAGCCTCATCGTGGCCTGCTGTCCATTTCACCGAGTTAGCTTCGCCCTTCCGGGTTAAATCTGTAAGGGGAGCGCTGACTTCTGCGTAATTCGGGATAAATTCCCGATAGTACCCGGTCAAACCGAGGAAGGCGCGCACTTGTCGCTTGGTTGAAGGACGTGGTGCAGCTTCGATCTTGTTGAGTGTTTTCCCCAGCCGTTGCAATCTGCCCCTTCCAACTCGGTGTCCCAAGAAGTCGATTTCTTCCACACCAAGTTCGCATTTACTGGGGCGCACTGTAAGCCCGGCCCTCAATATGTGCTCAAAAAGCAGTCCCAGAGACCTCAGGTGCTCTTCCCATGTCTCGGTGGCTACCAGTACATCCGATCGTAGTAATGGTCCACACCGGGTATACCTTCCGCAACCTTCCGCATCAACTTAGAAAATACAGCAGGCGCTGTCTTGATGCCGAATGGCATGAAGCGGGACTGATATAGTCTCAATGTCGTCGAGAAGGCCGTCTTCGCTTTGGGACTCTTCGGTCAGCGGAAATTGCCAATAGCCCTTCACGAAGTCGAGCTTCGAGAAATATTTCTTCTTTCCCACTGTAGCTAACACCACGTCGGTCCTTGTCATAGGTTCAGAGTCGGCCACCAGAACGTTGTTCAGGCGTCGAAAATCGATACACGGTCGATTTGTGCCGCCGGGTTTCTTTACCAAAATGACTGGCGAATCATAAGGTGACTCTGATTTCTCAATGATGCCGAGCTTCTCCATCTCCCGCACCTCTTTCTCTACACCTTCCCGCGTTGCCAAGGGAAGAGGATATTGTTTCACGTGGACGGGGTTACTCGTGGTGAGTTCGAGGTTGCAGTGGACCCAGTCAGTTTTGCCCGGGACATACGAGAAAATACGAGCGTGTTCCCTGACAATTCTTTGCAGCTGTACGATCTGCTGAGCGTTCAGTTTGTCGGAGAGCTTCACGTCTTCTTCCCCTTCCACTTTCAGCCAGTCAGGGGTTGGAATATTCTCGGCCTCGCTCGATTTCACAACACCAAATGTCACGTTGCACATCTTGCTCGAGGGGCTGTCCCTCTCTTCGTATCTTTTAAGTAAGTTGGCGTGAAAGATTTTTCTGCCGCCAGCCGTGTCTACGACGTAGTCAGCTTCACCTTTCTTTTCCCGGACTTCAAAAGGGCCCTTCCATTGCAGCAGCAGCTTGTTTATGTCGGTGGGAAGTAAAATGAGTACCTTGTCTCCGGGGTTGAAACTCCGCTCCTTCGCCTTTCAATTGTACAGCTTCGTGTACCGTGCTCCGGCTTTTTCCGGCTGTGCATGTGCTTGGGAACGGGTGATAGCTGCTGCTACAGGCTCTTCCCTCAACTCCTTTGTTGAGACAGGTTTTTCAGTCTCCTTTCTGGCATCATTAGGAGGTCTTACGCCATCGATATTGCCCAGAATGAGGTCATACAGTGGATCTTGCAGGCATAGTGCTGTCAGATTGCCAGTAAAGTAGGGGGTGTCAACCTCAATCCGTGCTTCGGGCAGCATCCTCACTGTTCCGTCAACCAAGTAGACGAGTCTGCTTGTACCTGTCAGCTCGTCTTCCTTCACCAACTTCCTCCGCACGATTACTGTGTTGCACCCCGTATCCCGCAACACTGATATGTCTGTGCCTCGGAGGGTCCCTGTGGCCACTGGTAGGTTCTCGGCCAGATTTTTCGGCGGTGTCACCCTTACGGTGTTGACGACGGGGACTTTTTCGCCATTCCTAAGCTCGATATACCCATCGCATATGGGATCCTCACGCGTTTCTCTTGGTGCGTAGAGGCAAGACGCCTGGAGTGAGTTATTTGCTCTTGACCAGCACTCGTTTCCCCTATGTCCTTTTTTCCCACACTTGAAGCAGATGATGGCTACATTAGCGGCAGGTCTGTTGCGACACAAGTGCGGCGGGTGATTCCCACGATTGCAAATATAGCACCGTGGTAGTGGTGCGTGGCTGTTGCCTCTTTTCTCGTATTTCCCCTTCTAGTTCGTTATGGGACTATCTTTCTTTGTTTTCGCTAGGCTTGCTCCACCCTGAGCTTCCAAAAACTGGTCTGCCAGCTCAAGCATGTCTCCCAGGGATTCCGCCCTCCTTTCTTTCAAATATAATGCCAGGTTCGAACCACATCCATGCAAAAACCTGCCTCTAATCAACAATGCGCAGAGGGACTCGAATTCTGTCTCAGGTTTGGACAGCTCAACCCATCTATCGAAGTAATGTCTTAAGCGAGCCGCGTGTGCACGTTAAAGAACCCCAGGTGGTCGACATTTACGGAGCCCTCCACTACGGCGTCTCTCATATTCAAAGGTGGTTTTGGGACGTTAAACCCCACATATCATTCAAACGAGCCGCGTACTGTGTTGCTGTTTCACCCCCTACTGGCCTCTCCTTATTAAACTTGTCTCGGAACCCATCCACCGTGAAGCGAAAGCGCTTCAGGAAGGCGGTTTTAACCTTGGTGTTGTCCGCTGCATCTGTAGGCGGTAGCCTGACATAAACGCTTAGCGCCTCTCCTGTAAGACATGTCGAAACTCCGTCGCCCATTGGCTTTCAGGCCACTTTTGCCCTCTGGCGATGCTCTCAAACCGGCGTATAAACGCATCTAAGTCGTCCCTTCCTTCGTCAAAGGTGACGAGCAGTCTACCTGTGTGTATTCTCAAACTCGGTTCCTCCCCGGCATCGCCGTGCTCACTGCTGGATCGGCTTACACTGCTACTCTCACTGAGGCGAATATTTAATTGCAGTAATTGCACTTCCCGTTCTCCGGCTTCCCTTCCCGCTTCCCTTGCCGCTTCTCGTTCTTTCTCCCTTTCTACGCGTTCTCTCTCAATTTCTTCAAGCTCTCTCTCCCTTTATGAAGCGTGGAAGCTTGGGCAAGTTGGTAGGACATAACTGAATGCAGGAACAGCGCAACCTAAAAGTAGTTACTTCGTAACTATGGAAGCGAAAAAAAAAATAAGGACAGAAAAGAGCGCTGACTTTCAACAAAGGTTTAATATCGGAGTGGTGTACATATATAGGCGAAAAATGAGAAAAATGGGCATGCGTAGAAGGCTGCAGGAAAAACCACTGCGATACAATGTCAGAAAAACTGTTGTCTCTTGTAAAATGTGCTGAAAAACAAATACATATGTAACTTTAAAAAGATCGAGATACGCAATCTCCTTTTGCAACAACGCAACCGATGGGCAACTTACACATTTACTGTCAAACTTGTTTATTTGATACGCTTAAATTACCTCACGCGTGGCCTGCGAGTTGTGCTTGCTTAATACCTGGCAACGCTCAAAAACTGGCACGCAGCCGCAGTCTCGGCAGTGGATTCCGAGTTGTCCTTGAACTACGTTGTGTACATTGTTATTGTGCTCTCTTAAACGGTCATTAAGGCACCTTCCTGTTTACCCTATGTATACCATTCCGCACGAAAGCGGAATGAGATATACGACACCAATAACACAAGGTACGAAGCGCGTTCTGTGTTTCACAGTGCATCTTCCTTTAATAGCAGCTGGATTATTCACCAGCTTACAAAGCTTTGCAAGCTTTTCTGGGGCGGAAAAAATAACAGTGACACCAGCGCGTTTACCGATTTTTTTCAGCCGATGCAACTCGTTATGCAGATACGGAACTGCAACACATTTCATGGGAACAGACGCGCTTTGAGCCTGAGATCACCCTCCGTGAATTTTAATTTGCTTAAAAGTTTTTCCGCAACAGCAGAAATCAGGGCGCTCGAGTAACCAGCGCTTAAGAGGCGCTCTACTTGTGCTTTGAAACTGCATTGCATCGAGTGCGGGCATGACCTATTGAGAGCGTTTACCAGGCAACCTTTAATGATACCCCTTTTCACCAATTTTGAATGAGCTGAGTGGAAAGATAAAAAGAGGTTTACCACTTCTCGGTGAAAACAGCCAGCACAAATGATTACTTCTAAGACAGTGTTAGGTCTAAGAACCTAATCGAATTTCCAGATGTTAACTCATGCGTAAGTTCAAGAGGATGCAAGTGCCTCTTAAACAAATGTAGAAGACTAAGGACAACAACTTCAAGAACAGTATTCAAACAATCAATAAATACAATGAAATCATCAACAAACCTACAGACCTTCACAACGAGAGACAAGTCGAGATCTTTTTGAATGTGGCGATCCTTATGCGCGAGAAAGATGTCACTCAGGACTGGTGCCAAACAGGAACCTATGCAAACGCCACTTTTTTTAATTAAATGTTGCTCTGTTGCACCAAGACTTCATAATAGTTGTACATAAATAAGTGTTCGACGCCTAGGTATGTAGTGCGTGAGGTTTGCGCCCCGCAGGTGTTCCTGCCGACGCGTGCCTCATTTTACGGCCCTTGTAAGCAATAAACAAACTAGTATCAATTCATTTCAGAGATAAAAAAACAGATAGGCACCTGTTTTGTTTTTTCTGTAATTTGAAAGTAAGTGAATTCCTAAGGAGGAAAAAAAACTTCGTCCATATGTAGGATAACAGCAAAAAAAGCACTGAAAAACTGGTGACTTCTTTTAATGTATAAAAATGTCGTAATTGACATAATTACAATTAGAGACTCACATATATCATTGAAGGAAGGTGACTGTGGTGTATTTAGCAAAACAGACTAAATGACATGAACCATATGAACAAATGTTGTACGCACAGATTTATGTTCAACATTTGCAAATGTTTTATATAACCAGCTGTTTACATTTGCATAATGGTGCCAGAAGCAACACGAGTGTTATCAACATCAGTTGCAGTAAGCTGATATGTAGCGCTTACGCTCTCAAAGGTGATAGCTCCGAACACTGCTAAATCTACCAAAATGTATGGCACTTAACTACAATCGACGTGAACTGGTTATGACGGCTGCATCATAGGGGTGCATGTGTAATTTTCAGAAAATTCTATAGTTAGCATTGCAACAACATTTGACCTTTCAAGCCACATTGTGCCTGAGTGGTGTCTATTTCCACAGCAGTGTCGAGACCTGGTGTGGCTCTGTGGTAGAATACTTGATTGCCCCGCAGAATGTTTGATTTTTATTTCATGAGTGAATTAAACCACTGTGAGCACACATTAACAGTATTTGTGCTATGAAGTGGTTTTTCTGCTAGTAAAAACAAAAAAAGTGATGACCACACCCTCCCGAAATGAGTGGCTGGATCCGCCCCTGGCTTCACATACAACAAATTTGGTGTTACGTGACGTCAATAGATGGCGAATATATATGACTTGTGGAAAAATTATAAACAAGACATGCGTGTCTTGCGAGAACATGACATCATACCACGCTCATGATGCAATCACAGCAGTTACGCTAGCTTCACATATAACGAACTTGGTAATTATGTGACATAAATGGACGATGAAGGTATATTACACGTCCAAACATGACAATCATGATATGCTTATCATATAAAACATCACTACATGCTACGCTCATAGCTGGCTCGCGGCTGTTTTGCTAGCTCCACATACACTAAACTTGGTATCACGTGGGGTGAATAGACGATGAAGGTAAAATTACGACATGTCGAAACATAATTGAATCATGACATAGAAGTCATGCTTAGTATAATTTACGTCCATTTCATAACATTCTGATTTTAAGCAACATATCAACCTTCCTCATTCGTGCTTCACATATCGATTCTCACTGTACGTGGGATCTGCCATTTTTTTAATTAATGGACTATTTAGCCTGTTTCTCATTTTCTGCATTCACACTTTAACGCCTTAGACCCTGAGTGCATTATCTGGAATTGCGCATGTGTGTCTGGAAGTCACTTAAAGAGTGGGTTCTAATAAGCCTGGTCTACCTTGGATGTGTTTCAGTCTGTTACTTGTTTACTATGCTTCCAAATTACAAGTGTACCTTCACTCTTGCCTTCTCGCTAAAGGAGCTCCAATTCATGCCTGTCAGCTTTATATTAGGATGTGACAGTATTGTGCGCCCTAAAATAAAGTGATATTCATACCCTGGTTTCCTCTTGGCTCCGTTGATTCCTGGTATGCATGCATAGTCTTTGTGCAGCTCTCGCCATGTAGTACGAAACACACACACACACACACACATACAAAACTCTCTTCTTCACTGTAGAGGTACGTGTATGAGGGAGTAGAGATTTAGTGGCAAATTGCTGAGGGGTTCTTAGGGGGGGGGGGGCTACCTCGCTGAGCTAGTGGGACCTCTAATACCATTCAGCCTCTGCCACTTTTGAACTACTGTTAAGTTTTTACTAACTCGATAATGAGCAGAGTTATGCATTTGTGATAGCATGGAAGCACATAAAAGCAGCAGAGACCAAGGTGAGAAGCAATATTGCATCTTTACCATTCTCAAAATAATTATTTCTTTTTGTGACTGATTTCTCCAGTCACTCTTCAGCACGTGACTCTGCGAGGCAATCTTATGGTGAAAAATAGTGCCACATTATTCTGTGTAAAGTTAGGGCTGTGTTTTCCGGGGCGCATTTAGCTAGTGTGTAGGCTGAATTAGCATTGGACGGGATTAAGTTGTGCATTACTTGATGGGGAAAATATTTATTAGCGTCATAAAGGAGAGGTGGGTGAAAATAACAGACACAACATATGTGTCTTTTGCCTTCTATTTCATCTACTGTGCTGTTTTGACACCTTCCTAAAATCTGTATTCAGTAGTAAACCTGCAGTGCGGGCTGCCATGCACAGTCTAAACAAGTGCTCCACAAAATTTGGGAGTGTCATTCATTTCAGAGTAGGAGAGTAGATTGATTGATATGTAGATTTAACGTCCCAAAACCACCATATAATTATGAGAGACGCCGTAGTGGTGGGCTCCAGAAATTTCGACCACCTGGGGTTCTTCAACGTGCACTCAAATCTGAGCACACGGGCCTGCAACATTTCTGACTCCATCGGAAATGCAGCCACCGCAGCTGGGATTTGATCCCGCGACCTGCGGGTCAGCAGCCGAGTACCTTATCCACTAGAGCACTACGGTAGGGAATTGCGGCAGTTGAGGCACCACATCTGGCATGTACGGGTTACATCATCGAAAAAGAAAATGAGTATACTACACTTTTCAATTCAATCAATTTATTCAGCTTCTTTTCAATCAATTTATTCAGCTTCTTTGGATACAATGTAACATCTTTAGTAGTAAGTAATACATTCGGAGGTCCCATAGTTTCAGGAACTGACGGGGGGACCTCCTAATACTAGAACATGTGTAAGTTGAATAACGTGGGCAGCATGAAAAAAGCGTGCTCTGATAGCAAAAAAAAAAAAAAAAATACATGTATAAAATTTACAGGAAAGCTAAAGGAGCTACATAAGAAGAGTAAAAGCAAGAAATGAAAGAAAAAAAAAAAGACAAAAAGCAACAAAAAAACTGGCATGGTATTTAAGTCTATGACTGTAATATACGCTGGAAAATAAAAACACAGTTATAACACACTGGCAAGAAAGTTAAAATAATGCCAGCCATTCTAACGCTGGAGAGAAAGGACAAAGGTTTTTAGTGCCATATATGTATTGGTGAGAAACATTAAACACACCTTTCTGAAAGAAACAAAATTTCGGGAACTGCAGGATTGTAGGCACTTTTTAATTTGCACTACGGAAGATCTGAAAGTATGGTACGTCACATATATCTCGGCCGGTCTACATATTGCTCATGCACATCTGCACTTCACAGTAAAAGTTATTCAAATGAATTGAACCAATAAAGTTTTTTAATACTATTTGTTGCAGCTACAGAAACACGGCGTGCCGTGGATTTTCTCTTTAAGCCTAGAAATATGTTACGTAAGATGTAGATTCCCACTGCAAGTGAATCAAGTTGTGCAAAGTCGTTATTGCCATTCCCGTGAACGCGTCAATGAAGTCTGAACAACCACAGCTTCCAAGGCATACAGGCGATAATTCACTGCATAATATATTATAAATCCCAGAGCCGGCCCACGTGGGAGCCACAACTGTAGTTCATAACAACCGAGTTCATTGTATAATTTTTATTATTGCTTTTGCTGCAAGAGCCGGGCGTGCTCATGTTTAGGCCTTCGACCGCCCTGGCCGTACCAGAATCTTTGAAAAACTTCAACTAAATTGTTTTAGACTATTTGCGCCCAAGGCACGAGTAGTCTACACGTGAGCCTCCGCGATAACGACTCGTATTTTATGGGGTCCCAATCAGTCAACTTTGTGGACTAGGGATTGTATTAAACATTGTAGAGTGAGTGGACGCGTTGACAAGCGAGTTTGTTTATCATACTTATATGCGCAATAGCTCGAGGTAACCACGTCACATCACCAAAAATTTGGTTTCTAAAGATAACGCTGACTCTGATCTTGGGGCTGGAGTCGAAATTAAACTGATTTGACCCGAAGTGAAAGCGGTGGAAATGAAAGTATGTGCGTTACTAAGCCCTAAAATGTCCTGCTTCAATCCGACGGAGTGCTGTACATGCAACTATCTTTATGTGAATTCACACTTGAAAAGGCACATGAAGATTTCACTTTTATACGCACGTGGTGTTAACTCTTAATGGCATGCTTGTGCCACGTTCCATTTCCCAAGTTTTCGTTATCGTCCCAAAACACCACACGATTCTCAGTGCAAACCACGCCTGCAGTTTTCGAGAAGGTTCCGGACTGTAGTAGATCATTTCGATAAGATCACGCCCACTGTGCGAACGGCACAGATTGTTCTGGAACCTACGCCACCGCCAGAGATAACGCTAGAACATTCGATGGCAAGAGTATAAATGCCGACGCGCTTCGCCGCTTGTCAGTTGTTGAACGAAGGCCGACGCTCCGTTCGCCGCTATCAGTCCGAGACTGCTATCTGTGCAAGACTGCTGCTGTAATCGGACTTTCCGTTTACTGGGCACAGGTTCGCCCAAATAAACAGTTAAATCTCAACACGAAGTCTCCTGTCTTCGGCCACGTCACGACCCCGTGACATCTGGTGGAGGCGCTGCTTCGTTCATGTACCGGACGCCCTCGTCAAGCCGTGAACCCAGCCCACGTCGCGGAGAAGACACCGACGCCAACCAAGAACAGCGAACAAGCCGCCGACAGCAAGGTCTCCCACCGGAGTACGGCCTTCTACAAAACAAGGCGCAGAAGATCAAGGCCATGAACTCGACTGCAGCGACAATGACAACCGGAGCGTCCCAGCCCGCGATCGTCATTCATCAACCCAGGGAACCACCAACGTTCCATGGGTCATCGTTTGAAGACCCGGAAACCTGGCTAGAAACATACGACCGTGTGGCCGCCCTCAACCACTGGGACAACGAAGAAAAGCTCCGTCGTGTGTACTTCTACCTGGAAGACATCGCGAGGACGTGGCTAGAGAATCGGGAGTCCACGCTCCGAACGTGGGATGTCTTCTGCGGCGCAATTCTGCAAACGTTCGCGAGCGTCGCTCGCAAAGAGAGGGCCGCTGCTCTACTAGAGACCCGGGTTCAGCTACCAAATGAAAAGGTTGGAATTTTCACAGAGGAGATGACCCGCCTATTCCGTCACGCTGACCCAGACATTCCTGAGGAGAAGAAAGTTCGTTTCCTCATGCGAGGGGTCAAACAGGAGCTATTCGCGGGACTAATAAGGAATGCACCCAACACCGTCCAAGAATATGTATCCGAGGCGACCACCATCGAAAAAAACCTGGACATGCGCACCAGACAGTAAAATCGTCACCTGACTCCAGAATGCGCTGCTGCTCAAGCCAGTGACTCCGAGAGCCTGCGTGAAACGATCCGAGCGATCGTGCGGGAAGAGCTGCACAAACTGTTGCCTTCGGCGCAACCTCAAGTGGATTCGATCGCCGACATTGTGCGAGAAGTTCGGCAATCGCTTCGAATTCCCCAAACACCGCTGCCCGAGCCAGAAACTATGAGCTACGCCGCTGCAGTGCGCCACAACGCTCCTCCTCGTCCACGCCGAAACGCCACCCCATCGCACTTCCGTCGCCAGACACCACCGCCGCTACCACCCCCACCGACGACCTACCGTTCGCCAGCGGGCCAGCGCAGTGCGCCGAGGAAAACCGACGTTTGGCGCACTCCTGACCACCGCCCACTGTGCTACCACTGCGGCGAGGCCGGGCACACTTACCGCCGTTACCAGTACCGACAGATGGGACTGCGTGGCTTCGCCATCGATGCACCACGTCCGCAGCCAGGGGAACGGCCACGTGACATCGCCGACTACCTGACGGGAACTCAATGGACACCACGAAGTCCTTCCCGTTTGCCGTCGCCCAGCCGCCGCATGTCACCGCATCCCCGGCAGTACTCCGGCCCAACGCAGGGCCGGTCTCCTAGCCCGTATCCGGGAAACTAAGGGCAGCAACCGGTGGAGGTGCGGTTGCTGTGCGACGAACTACCGAAGATTCTCCGACGACGACGACGCCACGACGGAGCTTTCCGAACGCAACGCCAACCAGGCAAAGCCCTGACGGTGAAAGCTCACTTACCGAAGGTGGCCTGACGATGCAACATGGAAGCAGCGGAACAAGCCGACGCAGCCGTGACCCGACGCCACACCCTAACTGTAATGCGAGACGGCGAACTAGCGACCTCGACGTTCTTATCGACGGCCACAGTGTGACCACTCTCGTCGATACTGGAACTGACTATTCTGTCATCAGTGGGTTGTTCGCCGCGAAGTTAAAGAAAGTTAGGACAGCTTGGAAAGGCCCTGAAATCCGCACAGCTGGAGGACATCTCGTAACGCCTGCAGGAATCTGCACAGCGAGAGTCACCATTAACGGCCGTATTTATCCTACAGACTTCGTAGTCCTACAGCGTTGCTCGAGAGATGTCATCCTTGGCATGGACTTCTTAAGCCTCTATGGTGCTAACATCAACCTAAAAACAAAGTCGATAACGTTATCCACAGAAGAAGCACTACCGCCGCGCACGCCGTCAGGACACCATGCCTTGAATGTGCTGGAAGAACAAGTCACCATTCCGCCTCGCTCAAGCGTCATTATTTCAGTCGGCGCTCCTAAATTCCCTGACTTGGAAGGCATCGTTGAAGGCAGTCAGCATCTGTTGGTCACCCGAAATATTTGCTTCGCAAAAGAAATTGCAGAGCTGCGGGGAGGCAAAGCAACGGCTATGCTCACGAATTTCAGCAATGAGTACAGACATGTGAACAAAGGAACAACGGTCGCATACATCGAAGAAATTGTCGAAGCCACCAGGGCTTTCGCCCTCGCCGATTCTGCGGAACCTGCTCAGAGGAACGAAGCCCCTCCCATAGCTTTCGACGTCAATCCCACACTTCCGAACGATAAGCAAGAACAGCTCAAGGCCCTGCTCCTGCAATACGAAGATTGCTTTTCGTCGTCATCGAAAATTCGGCAGACCCCAATCACGAAACATCGCATCATAACCGAAGAAAATGCCAGACCACTCCGTCAGAGTCCGTGCAGGGTTTCGACGCGAGAACGTGAGGCCATGAAGAGACAAGTTGATGAAATGCTGCGGGATGACATTATCCAGCCCTCCAAGAGCCCATGGGCATCCCCCGTGGTGTTAGTGAAGAAAAAGAATGGGACCCTACGTTTCTGCGTCGATTATCGCCGCCTGAACAAAATCACAAGAAAGGACGTGTATCCTCTCCCACGAATAGACGACGCACTTGATCGGCTCCATAACGCCAAGTACTTTTCGTCAATGGATCTCAAGACTGGCTATTGGCAAATTGAAGTCGACGAAAGAGACCGAGAGAAGATGGCGTTTATAACACCGGACGGCCTCTTCGAGTTTAAGGTGATGCCCTTCGGCCTTTGCTCAGCGCCTGCAACTTTTCAACGCGTTATGGATACAGTACTGGCAGGATTGAAGTGGCAGACTTGCCTTGTGTACTTGGACGACGTCGTCGTGTTTTCCTCGAGTTTCGACGAGCACCTTCGGCGCCTTGAAGCTGTACTTCAAGCCATCAAGACGTCTGGACTCACACTGAAGCCAGAAAAGTGCAGATTTGCGTATGAGGAGCTCTTGTTTCTGGGGCACGTTATCAGCAAGTCTGGAGTTCGTCCCGATCCGCAGAAAACACCCGCCATCGCCGACTTCCCGCCACCCACTGACAAGAAGGCCGTGCGCCGATTTCTGGGCCTGTGCGCCTATTATAGGCGGTTCGTGAAAAACTTCACCCGCATCGCCGATCCTCTCACTAACCTTACCAAGGCCGACGTGGAATTCAAGTGGGAAACGCCACAGGAACACGCTTTCCAGGAGCTTAAACATCGTCTCCAGACGCCTCCGTTACTTACCCATTTCGACGAATTCGCCGAGACAGAAATCCATACTGACGCAAGCAGCGTAGGTCTTGGCGCCATTCTTGTGCAGAGGGCTGACGGAGTTGAAAGGGTTATTAGTTACGCCAGCCGATCGCTATCCAAAGCAGAAGAAAATTATTCCACAACAGAAAAGGAGTGCCTCGCCATCATCTGGGCTACGTCGAAATTTCTCCCCTACCTCTACGGCAGGCCCTTCAATGTTGTGAGCGACCACCACGCCTTGTGTTGGCTAGCCACCTTGAAGGACCCTTCAGGTCGCCTCGCACGATGGAGCCTGAGACTTGAAGAATATGACATTACTGTCATTTACAAGTCCGGCAAAAAACACTCCGACGCCGACTGTCTCTCTCGTGCGCCTGTCGACCAACCACTACCCGACGACCCGGATGACGACTACTTCTTGGGAACGATAACTACAGACGACTTCGCTGAACGACAGCGGGCCGACCCGGAACTTAAGGCCCTAATAGAATACCTCGAAGGCAGGACCGCCGAAGTCCCAAAGGTATTCAAGCGCGCACTTGCGTCGTTCTTCCTACGAAACGGTCTTCTACAAAAGAAAAACTTTTCACCGCTTCGAGCTAAGTACCTCCTTGTGGTGCCTTCAGCTCTGCGACTAGAGCTCCTGCAGGCCCTGCACGACGATCCAACGGCAGGGCACCTCGGTGTTTCTCGCACGCTCGCGAGGATACAAGGAAGGTACTACTGGCCACGTCTTACCACCGACGTCACTCGTTATGTGAGGACATGCCGGGACTGTCAGCGACGCAAGACACCGCCGACCAGGCCAGCGGGACTTCTGCAGCCAATTGATCCACCTTGCCGACCTTTCAAGCAGATTGGTATGGACCTACTAGGGCCGTTCCCGACGTCGGCTTTCGGAAACAAGTGGATCGTGGTAGCTACCAACTACCTCACCCGCTACGCCGAGAGAAAAGCCCTGCCAAAAGGCAGTGCATCCGAGGTAGCTAAGTTCTTCGTCGAAAATATCGTCCTACGTCACGGCGCCCCGCAGGTCCTTATCACCAACAGAGGAACGGCATTCACTGCCGACTTAACTCAAGTGATCTTGGCAAACAGCCAAACAAACCACCGCCGGACTACAGCGTACCACCCACAGACCAACGGCCTCACCGAGCGGCTTAAAAAGACGATCGCCGACATGCTGTCAATGTACGTCGATGTCGAACACAAGACGTGGGACGCCATTCTTCCGTATGTGACCTTCGCATACAACACGGCGGTGCAGGAGACGACGCAGATATCTCCATGCAAATAGGTCTACGGAAGGAGCCCGGACAGACGCTCGATGCCAAGGTACCCAACGTCACCGACGAAGAAAGCCTCGATGTGAGCGAGTACCTTCAACGTGCCGAAGAAGCCCGACAACTTGCGCGTCTCCGTATCAAGAGTTAACAGACGACAGACAGCCACCGTTACAACCTTCGACGACGCTTCGTGGAATACCAGCCCGGTGAACGTGTTTGGGTGTGGACGCCGATACGCCGACATGGACTAAGTGAAAAGCTTCTGCGACGCTACTTCGGACCGTACAGGGTGGTTCGACGTCTCGGCCCACTTGATTACGAGGTTGTCCCCGATGGCATCACGAACTCTCCACGACGCCGATCGCGACCTGAAGTCGTGCATGTCACGCGCCTCGAGCCGTTTCATGCGCGTTAACAAACTGAAACAGTGTTTTTTTTGTATTATTGTTTCATCGTAACTTATTGATTGTACTTTCTTGCATTATTATTGTACCTTCATCTTTAGTTAAAGCATCGGAACGATGCCTTTTTTCAGAGGGGGGCAATGCCACGTTTCATTTCCCAAGTTTTCGTTATCGTCCCAAAACACCACACGATTCTCAGCGCAAACCGCGCCTGCAGTTTTCGAGAAGGTTCCGGACTGTAGTAGATCATTTCGATAAGATCACGCCCACTGTGCGAACGGTACAGATTGTTCTGGAACTTACGCCACCGCCAGCGATAACGCTAGAACATTCGATGGCAAGAGTATAAATGCCGACGCGCTTCGCCGCTTGTCAGTTGTTGAACGAAGGCCGACGCTCTGTTCGCCGCTATCAGTCCGAGACTGCTATCTGTGCAAGACTGATGCTGTAATCGGACTTTCCGTTTACTGGGCACAGGTTCGCCCAAATAAACAGTTAAATCCCAACGCGAAGTCTCCTGTCTTCGGCCACGTCACGACCCAGTGACACTTGTCAAGAGCCACATCCAAGATGTCCGACACCCGATTTTGTCACATATATTTAACTTTTGATAAGCACACCTTCGATCAATGCTGATGCATTCAGTTTTTTTTAGAATTTCGCATCAGCCGCAGCCGCGATTATTTAGGTTCTCTCCCTCAGCATGCTTAAATTTCAAGATCGAAATTCAAGGAGGAAGGAGGAGGAAGAAAATTTAAGCGGAAAGACAGGGAGGTTAGCCAGTTCTTAGACCGGCTGGCTACCCTGTGCTGGGGAAAGGGGTGAGGGGAATGATAGATGTTAAAAAGAAATGTTGCGAAGAGAGGGAGAAATTACAAAAAAAAATTGCGACAGAGGAAAGGCAACATCAAAGAGTATAAGACACTAAAGTCTGTCTCTGAGGCCAGTTGTCCGCAAAAAGTGCAGCAAAGCTTTTAAAGCCTTCTGGGCTGAGGATGGGCTTGGCCAATGACCCAGAATCCTTTGTTCCGACAAAGGCCGATTGTCTAGTCTATCCAGAGCTGCAGTGAGTTCTTGTCTTTGCACGTTGAAATAGGTGCACTCACACAGAAGGTGCGCGATGGTTTCTTCGCAACTGCAGTAAGTGCATGTAGGAGAGCTGGCCATCCCGATGAGATAAGAGTATGCGTTCGTGAAGGCCACTCCAAGCCACAGGCGGCATAGAAGAGTCTCCTCAGCTCGAGATATCCTTGGGGGAAGACGAAGCTGCAGATCGGGATCCAAGTTATGCAGGCGCGCGTTTGTGAAGTCTGTCGAGTTCCACTGTACAAGTGTGAGGTCACGTGCAAGCGAACAGTCTTGTAGCTGCGTCGGTTCTTGAGAACGGGATGGCTGTGTATTGGGTACCATCGTGTGCAGATCTAGCAGCCTCATATGCTCGGTCATTGCCATATATACCGCAATGACCTGGTATCCACTGATACACTATGCTGTGCTGTTTTTCGGTTGCTTGGTGATGAAGAAGCCTCATTTCAGCTACTAACTGTTCATTAGATCGATGGCGAAAGGGTGATATAAGACATTGAAGAGATGCCTTCGAGTCCGAGAAGATCGACCAAATTCCTGAAGGTTCTTTCACTATAAACTCCAGGGCTGCACGAATGGCTGCAAGTTCTGCAGCTGTCGACGACGTCAAATGCGATGTCATGAATTTAATTGTGATGTTCCTCGCGGGAATAACCACCGCCCCTGCAGAGCTTACTGAAGACACCGAGCCATCCGTGTAAATGTGAAGGCGTCCGTTGTGGTTCTCTTGCAGGAAAAGTAATGTGGCCTGTTTCAGGGCTAGATGCGACGACTTTTTCTTATTTTGGATGCCAGGAATTGTAAGAAGGGCTTTGAGTGGGTGTAGGTACCATAATGGTATCGGCGGCTGTGCTGCATGCGTGAAGTGCAATGGAAGCACTGCGCAATGCTGAGCTACAGTTGCGCTGAACGCTGAGTGGGGCCTGGAAGTTCGAAGTGAGGCTAGGTGATGAGATGGAAGCTGAGCGAAATGTCTTATGTGCATTCTCAAAGCGTCTACGCGGATGTATGCGTTGACTGGATAATCACGCGCAATGATGACTGTCGCTGCTGTAGACGCGCATCTCGGGAGACCAAGGCATATCCTCAGGGCTTGGGCTTGGATCGACTGGAGGACGCGCAAGTTTGTTCTTCGGATCCCGCAAAGCACGGGTAAGCTGTATCGCATATAACCGAGGAACAAAACAGTGTAGAGTTGGAGCATTGCTTGCACCGATGCACCCCACGTTTTTCCAGCAAGAAACCTCAGTACGTGGGTGATCATGGTGAGTTTAGTTTTCATGTGGGCAATGTGGGGGCTCCAGGAGAGGTCGCGATCAACTATGACTCCGAAGAATCGGTGGGTCTTCACGTAGTTGATCGTGTGTCCGTTGATTTTAATAACATAAGGGCTCATAGCCTTATGCGTGAATGCTATAAGCGAGCATTTCTCTGATGACAGCTCTAGTCCCCGTTCTTCCAGGTACTTTGTCGCTATTTTTGCCGCTCTCTGAAGCCGGGCACGCAAATGAAGGCGTGTTACGCCTGACGCCCAGATGCAGATGTTATCTGCATATATTGATAGATGGACAGATTCTGGAAGTGCATCAACCAGGCCGAGTAGCGCTAGATTGAAAAGTGTGGGGCTAAGAACGCCGCCTTGAGGCACACCTCGACGGTTGCAATGGTGCGTTGTTGTGCCATTCTCCGTCTGTACAAAGAAAGTTCTGCCTTTCTGATAGCTGGGGATCCATTGGTAAACCCGACCCCCTAATCCAACATTTTCCATGACATCCAGAATGGCTTCATGTGATACGTTATCGTACGATACGTTATCGTAAATTCAAGATATTCGCCTCAATTAGTTGTTTGAAACTGATAGAGTGCTACCATGCACTCATTCATTTATTTGAATTCACTTTCCTCTGCTATATGTAACCTGAAGCAACGCGTCATTTGCATGCAGCATTCGCGCGAAAATCACTCAATTTTTCTTAAACTTATTAAAAAAAATTCACTTATTGTCGCAATGTTTCACAATGAATTTTGAATGTGCACAGATACATACATGACTAGAATCCGTAATTGTGCATATATATATATATATATATATATATATATATATATATATATATATATATATATATATATACACCTGACCTCCTTCCTGACCTCCTTCCAGGAAGGAGGTCAGACACACCTGACCTCCTTCCTGGTCGCTCCCTAAAAAGGTGGCGAACCGATGATACTTTCCTGCTTAACACACCAAAGCCGACATTCCCAAAGTACCATGTAATCCACAGTCAAAATGAAAACAAGACAGTCCGAGCCATATCACCTTTCCTCGTTTCCAAAACTCTCACAGAAGCAATAGGCCCAGGTTATAAAGTGACAAAGATGGGAAGTGGCGATCTTCTTTTGAAGGTTCGTGACAAAGCACAGTATAAAAAGCTGTCTAAGCTTATAGCCTTTGGGGAAACCCCTGTTTCGGTGGGCCCACACAGGTCCGTGAACACTGTCCGTGGCGTAATTTTTGATGATGATCTCACTGAGCTTTCTGAAAGTGAGCTGCTCGAAGGTTGGCAGGACCAGAATGTGGTCAAAGTCCAACGAATAACAATAAGGCACAACAACAAACTGACCCCTACAAAACACGTAATAATTACCTTCGGAACAAGTGACCTACCAGAATCAATCGAAACCGGCTATTGTAAGCTTCGTGTAAGACCATACATTCCCAACCCTCGTCGATGTTTCAAGTGCCAACGTTTCGGTCATGGATCGCAGGGTTGCAGAGGGCGTGCCACTTGCGCAAAGTGCGCATCCATACAACACATATCGGACAACTGCACCTCAGAAACAACTCATTTTTTGAACTGTGAAGGAGATCACGCTGCCTACTCACGATCATGCCCCACATGGAAAAAAGAGAAACAAGTAGTAGAACTCAAGGTTAAATTCAATCTCACATTTCAAGAAGCACGCCAACGTTTCGCAATACACAACCCATCTTATCCCTCCTTTGCAGATGTGACGCGCCGGGGCGCCGCGCCACATGCTTCGGCACCCGCGAATGTCACACAGTGTAAGGCCGCGGTCGTGCCGCCAGCGCCCCCGGCTGGAGCAGCCTGTACTGCTCCGCCACCTGACAAACAGGGCCGGCAGACCCCGGTGTCTGCCGAACCTGGGACCACTGTAGGCGCAGTTAGGTCCAAAAATTCAGTGAATGTGCCTGCCCAGCAGGCACCATCCACCACCTCACAATTGGTGATGGATACAAGTCCCACTCCTCCGGTGCCTCAGACGCCGAAGGATAGGCGCAACTCCTTGGAGCGCGCCAAAAAAGAAAAAACTCGAATCACAGGGCCCCCAAAAGGCCCTGTAAACTAACGCAACACCTATGTACACACAGCACGAAACTACATTAAAATGACACAACTTCTACAGTGGAACGTCGGAGGACTGTTGAGAAACCTCTCCGATATCCATGAACTTTTACACAAACATACACCTAAGGTGCTGTGCGTACAAGAGACACACCTGAAACCTAAACACACCCAGTTTTTACGTCATTGCGTTATCTTTCGGAAAGACCGGAATGATGCCATTGTGCCATCCGGTGGTGTTGCCATTATAGTCAATCAAGGGATTGCATGCACACACCTACCACTACAAACATCCCTTGAGGCGGTGGCTGTTCGAGCAGTTCTTTTGAATAAGCTCGCCACCATCTGCTCTCTCTACATACCTCCACAACACCGTCTTGAAAAGCATGAATTCGAGTCCCTCATAGAGGAACTTCCAGAACCTTATATCCTCCTTGGAGATTTCAATGCACATAGCAATCTATGCGGTGACTCTCGCTGCGATGCTCGAGGTCGCCTGATTGAACAGCTCCTTTTTTCTTCCGGTGCGTGCCTGCTGAATCGGAAAGAGCCAACATATTACAACATCGCTAACAATACGTACTCAGCAATAGACTTCAGCATAATATCCCCATCACTCCTGCCTCTACTTAAATCAGAAGTCGTTAATGATCCATATGGTAGCGACCATTTTTCTATCGTTATCAGCACAACAATAACAAATACATGTCCTGCACAATTTCCCAAATGGCTCACCGACAAAGCTGATTGGGAAAAGTTTCAAAAAATGACTTTATTATCTTGGACTGACATGGCGGCATTGAGCATAGAGGATGCTGTATGCTACTTTACAGCTTTCCTGGTTGATGCAGCAACAAAATGTATTCCCCAAACATGTGTACCGTCAAGCAAACGACGAGTACCATGGTGGAATAATGAGTGCCGTGAGGCTCGGAAAAAACAAAATAAGGCATGGAGGTTGCTTAGAGACTCGCCCACAGCCGAGAATCTTGTAAACTTTAAGAACGTCAAGTCGCAAGCAAGGAGGACGCGCCGACAGGCGAGAGGGGAAAGTTGGCACAAATTTGTATCGGGCATTAACTCATACACAGATGAGTCGAGAGTCTGGAGCATGGTTGGTAAGGTGGCAGGACGAGGAGCACATTCGCTTCCTCTAGTGAACACACAAGGGGAGAGTTTGGAAGACCAGGCAAACACTCTCGGAGCGCACTTTGAACAAGTCTCTAGCTCAACACACTATAGTGAAGTGTTCCGACGGTACAAAACCGCAATAGAAAAACAGAGATTAGAGCGCAAGCCCAGAACACGTGAGGCATACAACGAACCTTTCTGTTTGGCTGAACTGCAGGCCTCACTTGCCTGCTGCAATAAATCTGCCCCAGGCCCGGACCGTGTGGCATATGAAATGTTAAAACACCTGCCCACTGAAACCCAGAAAGCTCTCCTCTCTCTGTATAATACGATATGGTCTTCTGGCGAGCTACCCTCAGCCTGGAAGGAAGCTATCAATATCCCAATCCTAAAACAAGGCAAGGACCCGGCCTCAGTTTCCAGCTACAGGCCAATAGCATTAATCGGCTGTATTTGCAAAGTCTTTGAAAAAATGATTAACAGGCGCCTGATGCACTTTCTTGAAATTAGTGGCCTACTTGAACCATACCAGTGTGGGTTTCGAGAGGCTCGGTCCACCACTGACCACCTTGTCCGTATCGAAGCACAAATTCGCGACGCTTTTGTTCATAAGCAATTTTTTCTTTCTGTGTTCCTCGATATGGAAAAGGCTTATGACACTGCATGGCGCTTCGGCATATTGCGTGACCTGTCACATTCAGGTGTGCGGGGTAGAATGCTGACAGTTATCGAAAGCTACCTGTCCAACCGTACATTCCGTGTCCAAGTTGGCACTGTCTTATCTCGAGTATTTGTCCAAGAAACAGGAGTGCCACAAGGAGGTGTATTGAGCTGCACACTTTTCATAGTTAAAATGAATTCCTCGCACCTGTCTCTCCCACGAAATATTTTTTACTGCATATATGTCGATGATGTGCAGATTGGTTACAAATCGTGCAACATCTCAATGTGCCAACGTCAAGTTCAACTAGGGTTGAACAAGGTATCTCAATGGGCAAACGAGAATGGTTTTATACTCAACGCGCAAAAGAGCACTTGTGTCTTGTTCAGCCGAAAAAGGGGCCTCTATCCTGATCCCGACATTGACCGCATGGTAAACCTCTGTCTGTGAAGACCGAGCACAAGTTTCTTGGTCTCATATTAGACACTAAGCTAACCTTCATCCCACACATCAAGTATTTAAGGGACAGGTGCTTAATAACAATGAACATTTTGAAAGTGTTGTCACACACTACATGGGGTAGTGACAGGAAATGTTCAATTAACTTATATAAAAGCCTCGTACGCACACGCCTAGATTACGGTGCTATAATCTATCAGTCGGCAACACCATCAGCCTTGAAAATTCTCGACCCTATCCACCATCAAGGCATTTGCCTCTCTACGGGTGCTTTCCACACCAGCTCTGTGGAGAGCCTGTACGTGGATTCGAATGAATGGTCGCTCCACCTACAAAGATGTTCCTTGTCCTTTTTGTACTTTTTGAAGGTGAAGGCAGACAAGAAACATCCTTCCCATTTCACAATTAATGATTTGTCTTGTTCTGGCTTGTTCGAGAACCGTCCTTCGTTTAGGCAGCCCTACGCGCTGCGTATAAGGAGCCTGGCCGAAGAAACAGGTGTGCCTCTTCTTGAACCCAGTTTGGTGGCTCCTGCAACATATCTGCCACCGTGGCAGTGGCAGCTTATAGACTGTGATGTTTCTTTTGTTGATGTCACAAACGCACCACTTGCACACATACATATATACTTTTTAGAACTACAACATAAATACACATGCCCTGAGTTCTTTACTGATGCGTCATAGTCAAACACTTCTGTGTCATATGCAGCGGTAGGCCAATCCTTTACCGAGTACGGCGTTCTTCATCCTAATGCAAGCATCTTCACAGGAGAAGCTTACGCAATACTGGTGGTCGTAAAACACATTAAACAGATAAAATTACAAAAGGCGGTAATATACACAGATTCCCTAAGTGTGGTCAAAGCCCTGAAAACTCCTAAAAAACACAAGAACCCCGTGATGGTGTCACTCTACTCACTTCTGTGCACACTCTACACATCAAAACAGTATGTCGTTGTCTGCTGGGTTCCAGGGCACCGTGAAATACAAGGGAACGTTTTGGCCGACAATCTGGCTGCTTGCGCCAATGTCACTACTGCCAATGCATCAACACCAATCCCTGCACTTGAATTAAAACCTTTTATAAAACGAAAGCTCAGGGGGTATTGGCAGAGCATGTGGGATAAACACACAGATAATAAACTCCATGCTATTAAGCCGCAACTAGGTTGCTGGCCGCCACTATCAAAATCACGACACACAGAAGTAATACTAACAAGGCTTCGAACAGGACACACACATTCTACACATTCATTTCTTCTGTCTACCGGCGATCCACCATATTGTGAGAGATGTGGAGAGCCCCTTACGGTTCTCCACATTCTCGTCCAGTGAAATGAGCTATATGCTAAAAAAAGAGCACTTTTTACTGCCCTACCGACAGCAGCTCCCTCTACACCCTGGGATGCTCATCGGTAGGGATCCGCTTTTTAAAGTGCAAACACTTTTTACGTTTTTAAAAGATGTGCAAAGCTTTCACCCGATATTTCGGGGTCATCCGTAGCACGACCTCTATAGAGCGGTCGTGCTACGGTGACTAGTCGTGGCTGCGGTGACTACATCTTCATCATGGTTTTATTATCATGACATTTTGCCATCAGCTATCACCACACTTATGTCACGCCACTGTCATGATTTTACTTTCATGTTTTAACCCGCGTTAGAGGGAGGAATTTTAAGGCCCCTTTACAGCCACGCTCCATATCATTGTTCATATCTGTAGTCAATTTAAATGGCGCTCTTTTGCCATCAATGGGCCCTTGCGCCACTAAAAACTACTCGTCATCATCATTAATTGGCTTTGAAAGGAATGACTTCCAGAGTTTTTGTGAAGCACTTGTTTGGAAGGTTTTTGGTGGCACATGCACAGTGCATGCAGGTGTAGTATTGAATACTACTTTTTTAAGCGGGAATAACGAGGCTGTTGATCAAATAAAAAGAAGGCAATGGGACACGCATGCTGTGTCTATTTTTTGAACACATCTATTCTTTATATAGTGCTGATCATGAATTCATGGCTAAATTAGGTCTATGCAAATGCAGCCTTATAATTGAGACACTTGATTAATATGACCAAGCAAACATTGCCTTAACTTGATGTAGCATATTTTGGCTCTATTATTAGTCATAAGAACGCCTGGCATAGACACACGCTAAAGAATGACTGGCATATAGATCATAACAAAAGGAAATAGCTACATTGACGACAGCATATGTTCAACATTGCTTGTAACCTTGGTTTCTGATTTTATCCCTTTCCCTGTTGAAACAATGACATATGTATACTCTGTTTTTTGTCCAAATAGCCTAATTAACAATTAGTCACTAAATCCATACTCGTTCTTATCGTTCTTGGACGTACTTATACTGTAGAGAAGAAAGTGTTTTTCTTTTCTGTGTTTTATACATGGCTACAGCAGTACAGGGGCAATGCATACACCCCTGGCATCAACATAGCCATAGAGGAAACCAGGGAATGAATATTGCTTTATTTCAAATGCACAAGATTGTGATATCCTAATACATATGAATGCTAGGTCTTTGTAATCATTTGTCCTTTCTTCATCAGCTTTAGAATTTCTGGCATGTTTTTAACTTCCTGCCAGAGTGATATGCTCATTTTCTTTTTTTTTTGTTATAGAACCTATGCATACAAAAGTGGAGCTTCTGCTCCTATACTAGACTCTGAAATGAATAACTCCCTCATTTATTGTGTGGAGCACTTTTTCACTATGTGCTTAGTAGCACACACTGAGGGTGTTCTACTAAACACGTTTTCTTTAGGGGAAGATCGTGCAGCACTGTGGATCAATCAGAGAGAAGGCAAAGGCAACAGACACAACACGAGTCTGCCATTTTCACCTTATCTTTTAATTATGGTTCTGTTTAAGTTCTTTCTCATAAAAAAAAACTGCATGGCAGAATTCAGTCTTGGCAAATGCAGCACAGTCCCATTTTCATATAGGCTACTGTACATAACTTTTGTAGAGCAGGCAGTGCTGTAAAAAAAGAGCTTGATTGAAGCTGAAGATGCAGGATATTTTTGCCTCAGTGTGTATCAGAAGATGCTCAGCATAGACACATAATAAGAAATGACTGGATAAATTAGTTATACCAATAGGAAATAAGTATACTCAGCAGGGCATTAATTCAGTATTGTGTATTACCTTGGAACTGGTTTTTATTCGTTTCTTTATTAATGCAACCACGTAATTCTGTATAATGAGGAAAAAGCACCGCTAGCAATTTGTCACCTATGTTGTAATTCGCACAGAGATCGCTTCATCGAACATTTACCATACAACAGATAGTCAGTTTTTATTTGCTGCATTGCAAAAAACATGAATAGAACTGTACATGGACTGTGCATGCATGTGTGGCATCGACAAAACCGCACAGAAGACAGAATGAACATAAGTTTATTTTGAGGCACACAAAATATCACATTCTTCTTTGATACTGACAGGTAAGAGATCGACGAATCCAACTTTTTTCACACATACTGTGAACAAATTACAAAATTCTTCGTTGCTGCAAACTCGTTCAGCAAGAAGGCAAGAGCCAGTTATTTGTGCAACATGGTAATCATATGAAATAAGACACACTGATTAGAGGCTCGTTAGAAGCCACTTCATGGTTGTTTTCCAGGAACACATGCTTTCCTAGCCCCTTTGTCATAGCAAGAATGCAGTTCCAGACAAGGCACCCAACATGTGAGGCTTTAAATGTACGAGTGTTTTTTGGGTGCATTGGATACCACTTCATAGACAAGAGGGTAATAAATATTGTCACCTGCTTGTCAAAAAGAAAGACAATGACAGTTGCGCATGTGCCATGAAGTACAATGAAATGGATGAAAAAGAAGAACTCTCTTGCGCGTTCTATTAAAAGAACCTACCTGCTTCTGGTGTCTCAGTTTCTGCCGCAAGACCTCTGTTTCGACGTCGTGACACTGGTGGAGGTACTGGAGCCTACAACCTGATGCAGGACAGTCTTACTCGGACCCGTTCACCTAGTCCAGAGAATCAGCCTCTCGTCACGACTCCAGTGCACCGATTCAGTCGGCGCCTACTAGGCCTAAGTCCAGAGTCCGCACCTGTTCCGCCTTTTTCCAGCATGGCAGCTCCTACGACATCCACGGTTGTCCCGCCATCGCAGACCACTCTTCCCTAGCAGGTAACTCTTGAACATCCTCGCGTTCCTGAAGTTTTCCGTGAGGAAGAGTACGAGGATGTCGAAGAATGGCTCGAACAGTTCGAACGGGTTGCTGTATCCAACCACTGGAGCGAACAGCACAAACTTGGCCGTGCATATTTCGCCCTGGAAGATAGCACTCGCACGTGGTATGAGAACCGCGAGGCTACATTCCAATCTTGGGAAGACTTCCGTCGAAAGCTCTTCGCTACATTTTTGAACTTGGACAGACGGGATCGCGAACAGCAAGTGATTGAGGCACGCGTGCAAAAACCCAATGAAACAGCCGCCATGTACGCAGAGGGTATGATCCGTCTGTTTCGACGAGCTGACCCTGACATGCCCGAGGCGAACAAGGTGCGTCACCTAATGCAGGGTGTTAAGGAACAAGTGTTTGCGGGCCTTGTACGAAATCCACCTACAACTGTAGATGAATTCATAAGAGAGGCGACAGTCATCGAGCGCGCGTTTCAACAACGACGCCGACACTTTGACCGCTTGCAGAACCACACGGCAGTAAGTGCTGCAGCTCAGAACACTGCCGTATGCGAAAGTTTCCTGCGACAAATGATTAGAGAAATACTGCGTGAGGAACTTCGGGCCCTCTGCGTTCCCCCTTCCCAACCGCCAGTCGCATCTGTTGCCGAAATCGTCCACCAGGAGTTGAGGCAAGTCATTACACCACCCGCGCCAAATCCTTAGCCACATCCAGCGAGCTACGCTGATGTGGTCCGTCGTCCTCCACCGGCATTTGTGGCGACGCCCTTCCAGCCACGACCCACTGCCGTACCTTGGTGGCAACGAGACTCTACGAGACGACCACCAGTTCGCCGAACTGACTTGTGGCGCATGGCCGACCGTCGACCTATTTGCTACCGCTGCGGAGAACCCCGTCACATTGCCCGCTATTGCCGTCACGGCGATTCTGGGTTCGGGAACTTTTCTCGTCCCGCTTCTTTCCGCTCCGAAGACCGTCGTGCCCACGATGCCGAACAACTATCGCCTGCTCAAGCAACCCCACCGCGTCGCTGGCGATCTCCATCACCTGCGCGTCACCGTGACTTCCCTCAGAGCTACGCGGGCGTCACCAGAGGCCGTTCGCATAGCCCGCACCGAGGAAACTAACTGATGCGACCTCGGGGGGCAAGGTTGCCAATCGTCGACACACTGAAAAGTTCCCCCAATCATCGCAAGAAGGTATGATGACAACGACGATAAATACGATGATGAATAATAATGCTGAAGAAGTGGTACGTGCCGATCTGAGCGTTCTCATTGATGGACATCACGTTACAGCACTGGTCGACACTGGCGCCGACTTCTCAATCATGCGACAAGAGCTCGCCGACCACCTCAGAAAGGTCAAGACACCGTAGACAGGGCCGCACATAAGGAGTGCTGGTGGTCAGCTGATGACACCCACGGGTAAATGCAATACTAGACTTCGTTGAAAAAACAGGTCACTGACCAATGTCAAATAAAAACAAAGACGTTTCGGGATCCGTACGGGTCCCTTGTTCACAATCTTGTGAACAAGGGACCCGTACGGATCCCGAAACGTCTTTGTTTTTATTTGACATTGGTCAGTGACCTGTTTTTTCAACAATGCCTTTACCTGACCAGACGGCATTCCGTCGAACTCTTGACTAATACTAGACTTCGCATCGGAGATTCTAGCTTCGTGGCCACTTTCGTCCTGTTGCCAGACTGCTGTAAAGAGTTAATTTTGGGCATGGATTTTCTTCAAGATCATGGCGCTGTTATCAACATCCCTCAACGTATGGTGACGTTTTGCGCTCATCCTTATGCCGACAACAGCAGTGAAGAACCACGCGGCCGTTTGCGAATAGCCGACGATGTGACACTCCCACCGAGATCCTGCTGCCTTGTGTCGGGGTCCAATGGGTGTCCTTGCTATAAAAATGTGATAGCGGAGCACATAGTCAATCTTTTGTTCACGCAAGGCATTTCCATCGCGAGGGGCATCCTGGCGCTTACTGGTGGACAGGCAGAAGTGCTGCTCACAAACTTCAGCAACGAGCGCCGTCAAATCCAGAAGGGTACTGCAATTGCCTACTACGACGATGTAGACCAAGCCGGGGATTGTTTTACCTTGCAACCAGATGACGCGGCTGTCCCCGCCTTGACAACTATGTCGGTGGACATCTGCTCTACGCTACCGCCCTATGATAAGAAGCGCCTGCTTGAACTTATACACCAATTCGAAGACTGCTTTTCGCGTACGTCAAAGGTACAGCAAACACCATTGACCAAGCACCGCATTATTACTGAAGACAACACGCGACCGATTCGGCAAAACCCCTACTGTGTGTCTCCGAAAGAGCGCGAGGAGATTCAGAAACAAGTACACAAGATGCTCGCGGATGACGTCATACAACCTTCGAAAAGTCCTTGGGCGTCCCCCGTGGTTTTGGTCAAGAAAAAAGACGGCAGCTTGCGCTTCTGTATTGATTATCGCAAGTTGAACCAAGTCACGAAGAAAGGCGTCTATCCACTGCCCCGCATAGACGATTCACTCGATCGGCTGCGTCATGCGCGCTATTTCTCTTCAATGGACCTCCGAAGCGGCTACTGGCAGATAGAAGTCGACGAGAGAGATCGTGAAAAAACGGCCTTCGTGACGCCCGACGGCCTATACGAATTTAAGGTGCTTCCTTTTGGGTTGTGCTCGGCGCCAGCCACTTTTCAACGTCTCATGGACACCGTACTATCAGGCATGAAGTGGCAAACATGCTTGGTCTATCTCGACGATGTTATTGTATTCTCAGCAACATTCTAGGAACATCTCAGCCGTTTATTCACCGTCCTCCAAGCCATAGTTCGGTCGGCCTTACTTTAAAACCGGAAAAATGTCATTTTGGTTTTAACGAACTCAGCTTCCTAGGCCACGTCGTCAGTCACGAGGGTGTTCGACCTGACCCGGCCAAAATAGACGCCGTAGCGCAATTTCCTGCACCATGCGACAAAAAGACCGTGAGACGCTTTTTAGGGTTGTGTGCCTATTACCGGCGATTTATTGAGGACTTTTCGTCTATTGCGGCGCCATTGACATGACTCACACGTGAGGACGTCCCCTTCTTTTGGGGTGAACAACAGCAAATGGCGTTCAACGAACTTCGACAACGCCTGCAAACACCTCCAGTCCACGCGCACTTCGACCAGGAAGCCCCTACAGCACTTCACACTGACGCCAGTAATGTAGGTCTGGGTGCCGTTCTGGTGCAGTGGCAAGACGGACGTGAAAGAGTAATAGCCTACGCCAGCAGAACTCTCTCTCGCACGGAGGAGAACTACTCGACTACCGAGAAGGAGTGTCTCGCCGTGGTGTGGGCGGTCATCAAATTTCGTCCATATTTGTACGGCCGCTCCTTCAAGGTTGTTAGCGACCATCACTCTTTGTGCTGGCTCACCAACCTTAAAGATCCATCTGGCCGTTTGGCACGCTGGAGCCTAAGACTTCAAGAGTTCGACATGACCATCGTCTATAAATCTGGGAAGCGGCACACCGACGCCGACTGTCTCTCACGGTCGCCAGTGGAGACTGTCGCTCGTGATGACGAAAACATCGACGCGGCATTCTTGGGAGTCGTCAACACGGCCACTATTGCACAGGAGCAGCGCAGTGACCCCGAGCTGTTACCACTCATTGTATATTTAGAAGGATGACGTAAGGACGTGCCGCGGTTATTTGCCAGAGGACTGCCATCTTTTTGCTTGCGAAACGATGTTCTCTATAATAAAAACTTCTCACCAACCGGAAATCCGCACTTGCTCGTCGTTCCTGCCTCTCTTCGCAAAGAAATTATGGAAGCGTGCCATGATAAAGCAAGTTCTGGTCATCTAGGCTACACCCGAACATTGTGCCGACTGCGATGCGATTACTACTGGCCAAAGTTACCCGCTGATGTTAACCATCACGTGCGAACTTGCACCGACTGCCAAAGACGCAAAGCACCTCCTAGCAAGCCAGCCGGTCTTTTACATCCAGTCCTAGCACCAGCGAAGCCGTTCACCCAGATTGGAATGGAATTCCTGGGCCCCTTTCCAACTTCCACAACAGGTAACAGATGGATAATCGTGGCCACCGATTACCTCTCCCGGTATGCGGAAACTAAAGCTATGCAGCGCGGCACAGCAGCAGAGGCGACTCAGTTCTTCATCGAAAACATCGTCCTTCGGCATGGCGCTCCGACAGCAGTGATCACAGACAGATGACCTGCCTTCACCGCAGAACTTTTGGTGTCGGTTCTCAGACTCAGCGGTACAGCTCACCGGAGAACAACTGCTTACCATCCGCAGACAAATGGACTGACAGAGCGCCTCAATAGGACCCTCACAGACATGATCAGCATGTACATTGACACGGAACATAAAAACTGGGATCAGATATTGCCATACGTGGCCTTTGCCTATAATACCACTCGACAAGAAACCACTGGAATGACGCCGTTCAGTCTGACCTATGGTCGCGAAGTCACGACAACATTGGACGCCATGTTGCCGCATGAGTGTGACGACATTCATGTGGACGCCGAAGAGTTCACTCAGCGCGCCGAGGAAGCCAGACAGCTCGCGCGTGTGCGCATCTGTCATCAACAGCATCAAGATGCACAACGGTACGACCCCCGACACAAGTTTATTAGCTACACACCAGGCGACAAGGTCTGGGTCTGGATTCCGATACGTCGACGTGGACTGTCGGAAAAACTGCTAAGACGATACTTTGGCCCATACAGCGTCACGCGACGCTTGAACGACGTGAACTATGAAGTTGTTCCCGACACTGACTGTAGTTCTAAGCGTCCAAATCATTTAACCGAAGTCGTACACGTCGTGCGTATGAAACCGTATTTATCCAGTTGACGCGACCACTTCATACGCCTCTTAGAGCGCCTAGGTTGCGCATCGGGACGATGCCTCTTTCGGAGGGAGGCAAATGTCACGTGCTTGTCAAAAAGAAAGACAATGACAGTTGCGCATGTGCCATGAAGTACAATGAAATGGATGAAAAAAAAAGAACTCTCTTGCGCGTTCTATTAAAAGAACCTACCTGCTTCTGGTGTCTCAGTTTCTGCCACAAGACCTCTGTTTCGACGTCGTGACAATATATCTGCGATAGAAAACAGTGTATACCATAGTATAAATGACAATGCACCTTCTCCTGCTCCCTGCAGCAATGTGAATCACGACAAAAATAAGGCACATCTTTCCTTTAAAGTTGAATACACGTTGTAATAAAGCTATCAGAATTGAGACGTTGTAAAGCACTGATTCATACATTAAGCACCCTCTTGCCAAGCAAATAGTATGTACCGGAGCAAAGCAGTGCCAGTAATGTGCCAGTGTGAAAGAAGACATTGTTCGTGTGGTTCATGCTTGCCGGTTTCTGCCTGAACCAGCACGTTGTGGCTAACACTTTGTCAATATTATTAACAACTCTTCGTAGGTGTACTCGCTTGTTGCATTGTAACAAGTTGTAGAGATGTAACTGCCGTGGTCGGAATCGAACTCCCGAACTTCAGGTCGGCAGGCGATCACCTGAGCCCCTGATTCAGCGTGGTGTACGCAACTTTAAGCAGTCGTGTGGCTCTGGGGTAGAAAAATTGGCTACTTCACAAAATGCCTGGGTTCACTTTTGGCTTTAACTGTGAGTTTTATTCTGTATGGTCTAGAAATATTTTACTCTCCATCATTGTCAATGAAACAAGCAGCAGTATTTTTAAATAAGCTTTTTAAATTTATCATGGTAAGATTTTCAATGTCTGTTTTAGCGATACATGAGAATAAAGCCTTACCGTGGGCTTCTAACCTGCGGGACACGCCCAAATTTCATGGGTCATAGGTATGCACCAGATGTGTATGGGAAAAGGTTTTATGATTACGCGACAGGTATTTCAATGTCATTCAAGCCATGACGCGTCGGTCGTTTGTTTTAAACTCATACTCTTATATGCCAGTTTTGGTACGTACTAGTAAAGGAGGTGATCACCCGAGCACCCAGACGCAGGCAGCTGATAGGTGGATAGATCAAAACAGTCAAAATACCTTTATTTCGCTAAAAAAATGCTTTGATATTCGGATGGTACATACACACTTAGGAACAAATTGGGAGATCATTTGTAACATAGTAAAAGATTGGGTATGTAACAACCTTTTTCATATATTAACATTGGAGCTGTTTAAGCAGTGCATTGGTTTGCGATGGGAGAAAAGAAGTAATTATCACCATGAACGGGCACAAGCTCTCTTGGGCCTTTTGTTCATTTTGTCCAGCTGTGCTTCCCTCCCAGAACACCTGCGCCGATACATTCGACATGGGGTGCATTAAGACTGATGGAGTAGAGAATGAGTGCAAAGAGAACGAAATGTTGGCATTAAAAAATCTCGAGACGGCATTCAAATCTATGTACTGACAATCTGAAAACAACCACTCGGCTATCCAGGCACGCTAGCAAAATTTATCATAGCTTTTTATAGTATAGAGGGCAAGCGGGTTGGAAAGATAAGCGAGGGAGGAACAGAGAAAAAGGTGGGGAGAGAGAAGGTTTCGCATAGAAAGAATGAGGAAGGAACAGAATCAAAAAGTGAGGGAGAAAGGTGAAAAAGAGAAATAGAATGTAATCTAAAATAGAGACAAAAATAAGTAGTAGGAAAGAAGACAGAAATAACAGATAAAAGGAAAAAGAGGAAAATATAGACTAATAACACAAAAAAAGGAAGTTTGTTTAGTATCCTTTCTTTGAGGCTTGGCACCACTATTGCAAATCTGCCTCAATTTTTTGTCCCATTGTTATCACGTGAGAACAACACTTGGCACTGGTTGCAGATTGAATCAAAGGCCGGAAAAACGTGTCCCGCCGACCTTTCTTGAGCGACCAAGCCTGCAAAAAAACACTCTGAAGCCGACATTCTTACTCTACTGACGAGGCCCTGCAATCCACCATGAGGATCGTCTCTGCAGAAGAATACAAACATTTCTTTTTTTTTGTCGCTGCTAAATTTCGCATGGCATGAAGCGAACATGTTCAGAACTTCAGCAGCTGTTTGTACTTTACAAGGAAGAAAGTTGTGTCATTTTGAAAATTAGCACTCGCACTTACTTATTTCTTGTCTCTTGCTCTTGATAACGTGTTCAGGCAAATCACACTAACGTAATTGCTCTCAAGCTTTTGTTCCACAAGAACCCCATGCAGCCAGAACATACCAACGAAGTAAATGTTCTTTACTTTCTAATCAGCATCCATATTTTAGCCATTCTGAATGTCGGTATCATCATCTCTCTCGAATTTCAATGACAAATCTCTCTAAGAAATGTCCCATATATAAGATGCGGTAAAAAGGCCTTTTAAATTGCATTACTTGATGTTTTTCACCCCCTCCTCCACATCAAATTTCTGCACCATGCTAGCCTTTTCAGGACTAAACTTTGTGATTGTGGTGCACCAGATCAGGGGAGTTTAATACTTTCGGTTTCCTTCTAATGGTGTGCTTTCTCATAAGGTTAGTTGGGAGATGGTGCAGTGATGTGTATTTGTTCTTCCTGCGTCCTCATTTTTTCGCTGTGTCAATTTCTTATGCAATTCCTAAAGAAAAAAGAAGAGAAAAATGATCCCCGTACCTGTCTGCATCAAAGTGCGACACCTCAACAGTAGCTCACGAGGGATGGGGGTAAGCAGCGATTAAAAGGTTAGGAGTAAAGGTAGAGAGAGAGAGAAATGCGCAAGGACAGTGAGCGACGACATGAGAGAGATAGGAAAGATAGAAACACGGTCACAAGAGTCCGAGGATGGGGCACCACATGCGAGAGGTCTTGTCGTCGACAGGAGATGGCGTAGGGCTAATCCAGTCACTTAGAGCTGTGCTGACGTTGTCGTAGGGGATTGGCGGCAGGAGGTGGTGTAGTACCAACCCAGTCGGCCAGAGCTGCGCTGTCGTCAGAGATCGCAAGGGCACAACCGGCCGACACGGAATCCAGCGAGCGAGTCTGACTGTGTCGATTTCAACATGCATACAATGCATCTGTGCAAAGATTTGAAAGTAGTCAGCACAACTGCAGATAAAGCAACACTAGTGACAGGAGGACAAGCACAGGCTTCCAACTAAAATGTTATAGAACATACAATATATAGCCCACATCCAAAATGTTAACATGCTCATGGTAAAAAAAATAACCTATGTGAAAGTGCACTGAAACAAACTGTAAAAAAACTAAGGCAAAATAGCACATGACGATGAATACAGGCAAGCCAGTTCTTGAGCAGATAGGAACATCGAAGGTTTAATGTCACCAGCATCCATTAGCTGTTCATGCAGCCTCAATGATAATCCTGGTGCTATCATAAAGGTGAGCTGCAATAGCTTCTGTTTCCTCGAACAGAGGCCGGTAACCACATTCTTAACGATCAGAAGCCAAAGAACCATCTCTATCTATGGTTTTTATCTTTTGACAATGTTCCTGCAACCGTAAACTTACACGCTTGTCATTGACTCACATAACTGTGTGTATAGAACCAAGATATGCTATAATCGATGCCTCCTGCACAGTCAACAAAGTTTTGCCGTGCATAGATTGGCCATGGTTCAAAGCTCTTTTAACATCACAAGTTCAATTACATAATTGAGATTGCTTCTTCAGTGCATTAGTAAAACAGGATCTAAGTATCTAAACATATGGTTACAGGGTAATTTGCAAAATGTAAAATACATGGATAGAGACGTTTCTTTGGGTTCTCATAATTAGAAATACGATTGCCAGTGCCTGTTTGAGAAAACGCAAGTTCTTATAACTCATCCTCATGATCGCACCCAGAACTTTCGACTGCAAAGAACTGGCTTACCTGGATTCATTGGCATGTTCTATGTCACCGCTTTTCGGTTTTTTTTTTTGTGGTCTCTGTGATTTTATGCTTTACTTCGATTTTTTTCATTTTCAGCATAAGGATGTTGTTTTCATCTCGGGTGTAGGCAACAAATTTGGGAGTTGAGATAAATTTCAGTTGGATGTCGGCGCTAACTCTCGTCTCATTTGTGCTGCTTTGTTTACCGCTGAGCAGTTTGAAGTATGGAATACCAACTAGTCCGCAGCCACATATGTTGCTCCATGCGCAGAAACGCTGGGATGCTCGCCGCACGCTCTAAGTCGAATGTTTTTTCATCGCTCGTGCAGCCATGGAAGCGAATAGCGAGTCTTGATTGAGCATGCAGGTGTCACATGGGCACTTTCTATCGAAGGTGAATTTACGGACCGCGATTGACTCATCTCCGCATCTAACGCAATCAAGAAACTTCGACTGGATAGCCATCGAAATTATATCGTGTGATGCCTGTTCTTTGAAATCAGAAATGGTCGACAGCTTTTCTGAATGATGTAGTGGTTAAAGTACCGCGCATTTAACAGCTCAGCTAATACGAGTTTGATGCTACTACGCATGTAAAATGAAGTATTCGACGAACAAGCGCAAGAATATGAGCAGGTTGCCGAACCGCCGCGCAAACCACGAACCTACAAGCGCACCCAGCAAATCTGGTATCAAGTACGGACTACCCAAGGAGGATTAAAAAAATTGCTGGAGTGGAAATGATTGCGCACAAGTGAAGCCGTTCCTCTGGCAAGATGGCGGTTGTGGTGGCCATCTTACAAGGGACATGATAAAGTATCACCGTTTAGCGATTAAAAACGAAGCATTTCCCTCGCACGCCCAACGAGTTTTATGTGGGAACTTTTCGGGTCACATAGTGCTCCAAGTGCGTTTTACAGATACTAGTTTTCCTTAGTGAGCCTCTAATTGGAGGCAAAGTTCTTTGAAGATTCAGTTATCCATACTTGTTTCTGCGTGTTATTTCGTCGGGAACAACTGTCTTTCAATATAGAACTAACGTAGCACTTACATAAAATATCAAAGCCACTTGATCTTTAAGTGGCCACTATCAGTACAGTCGCTAGAATTCTAGCCACTGTACTATCAGAAAAGAACATGTTTCCGCCATCTTGGCAGTGGCAAAAGGCGGCTTCACTTGTGCTGGCAAGGCATTGCGGGAGCTTCCACTCCAGCAATTTTTCCTTAATCCTCCTTAGGACTACCACACCGTCACATCCTCACAGACAACAGAAGTAAATATCACGGATGTCAAGAGCACTGAAACAGGTTGACGAGTCCTAGACACCGTGGCCTTCACGCAAACTCAGGCGAACTACAAAATTTAGCGGTTCCAAATGCGAACACAATCTAACTATTCACGTTCACAAAGCACATTGCAACGACAAACACAATCACAGTGTGCGCCAACGACGTGAACACCGAGCCGACCATAAACACGAAAAAATTACGCCCGATGTGCCTTTATCAAAAGAAAAGCTTTCATAGGTTGCCTGAACCGCCGTTGGAAACTTTGACGAAAAGCCGCAATGTTTCACAAATCCGCCTAGATCCAAGGCAAGTTGGGTGAAAGTAGTGTTTTTGTTATTTTGAATACAGCATAACGGCTATTCTCACCAGGCCGCAGCAGCGGCGGCCCTCGGCCTGAGAATGATGGGTAGTAGTACTACAGTGCACTAGATGAAAAGTGATTCTTAAAAGTGAAAGGAAGAGAAAAGTGAGCCCAGTTTTACTGTCTGCTTCAGTGAGCGACACCTCCACAGTGGCTCACAAGGGATGGGGATGAGGAGGGATAAAAAGGGGCAGGAGTAAAGGTGTAGGAAAGCGGAAGAAGGAGAAGAAGAGAGGAAGAGACGTGAGGTGATAAGCCAGAGCGAGCGACAACAAATTGAGGGGACAGAAGAGATAGGAAAGATGGGAGCATGGTGACTGGAGTCCGAGGACGGGGCACACCTGCGAAAGCTCCTTTCGGCGTCGGTAGATGGCGTAGAGCAAGTCCAGTCGGTCAGAGCTACCGTGTCGTCGAAGGTCGTCGGCGGCAGGAGGTGACGTAGGGCGAGCCCAGTCGGCTAGAGCCACGCTGACGCCGGAGATCGCAAGCGCGCGAAGCGCGCGAGCGCACGACTAGTTGGCCCGGAATCCAGCAAGCGAGCCCGTGTACCAGAAGAGGGCAGTGGGCTTACTTCGCCGGCGGCGAGTTTACAAAGGCGAGCGGATAGACCCACCCACAATGCACTGGGCCAGGCGCTCTTACAAGGCTCTCGGAAGCTGCGCACTCATTGGTTCGTGCGTGATGTCGTCAACAAACATGGCTGCGCCCATGACGATGCTGTAGGCAGCTGCCAGGCAAGACTTCGCGCGCGCTGTGTTTGCTGAGGCGATCTTGATTGAGAAAAACGCCTTCCGAAAATTCGGAGGGACACGTGGAAACTTCAAGTCTGTCGAGAAACGCTGTGAGCGTGCCTCTACCGAAGCTGCACTTCACTGCCGCCGGCAGTCATGGTCCGCTTCCAACGGCTGCAGGAGACACCAAAAAGTGGACTGTCGTATCCAGTAAAGATTAAGAAGACGTCGAGATGCTGGTCTCGGTAAGTTATTTTTTGCAGTTCCGAACAGAGCCATAAAATGCTTGCTTACGAGACCGTCGGTGCGCTCAAGTTTGCAAACGATGCTCGGGCAGGCACGGCAAAATGACACGACAACTACAAAAAAACATTTGCAGTCAAATTTAGCAGCAGTCTGGCAACACTGACCCTCCCAGTCTGGCAACCACTTATGCAACGCCAAAAGGAACCTTGCCGCAGGCACAGCTTCGGTTACTACGCTACCCAGCGCGAGCAAGGCTATTGCTGCTGTTGCACAGTGCATTTAGTGCGCATAGACTTCAGTGGAATAAATTAAACCACAACAAAAAGAAAATAAACTGCAACCCACAGCTTTGAGTGTTTGTCGAGAGCTATAAAATATTAAAAAAAGTACGCACGCGTTACTTGAGGCTTCACCGCAGAGCTGCTATGTATTTTAGGGAAGGCATGTGGGAATCTTTACCATCGCGTGCCCAGAGTAAGCGTCATATTGCAAATTACTGCAGTTAGTGTGGGAAAGAGTACACTGTGTACATCAAAACTGCAATCCCGAATCGATAGCGCTTTGAGCTTGCATTATTTACACGTAAATTAATTGACAAATGTCCCGTGAATGAAGAGAATAACCAGCTGCAGCTAAGTTGCGCGTAGTGTTGAAAAATGCTCCCTCCTTGGCATTCCCTTTTACAGAGAATGCATGTTCGCGTAAGGCACATGAATTATGATTGTGTGCCGAGTGCACGTGACAGGGAGTGCTACACTAGCTGTAGGGCTGTGAATGATCAGTTTATGAACAGTTTATAATCTGTTTGCAGCACCTTGCGGAGAAATTCCTTGGGCCCTTTGGAACACTGCTAGTTTTGGCTCCATGAAAAATAGAAGAAAACATCATTACACCTCAGGTTTACAGGTAACGTGATTTGTACAGATTATGGTAACACTATTACCATACTTACACTCATAGGTGTAACTTACAAAATGGCACAATGCTATGCTATTGACACATATTTGTTATGCATTCTTTAATGAAACATACTGAAGTTTTAGTGATCTTGCAAAAGTTAGTTCACATTTTTCTTTAATGCAGACTAACCTTGGCCTATCGTACAAGTTGCTAACAGGTGGTATGTAAAAAGACTGCACATAATGCAGAGACACATTCTCTTCTTGTCATAATTTCTAACTTCTTTATTTAATACCTCAGTCCTCCTAGTTGCCTATGCAAGAAATTATGTCTTTTGTAACTGCTTAAGCTTGCTTCACTTCTGCAGCACTTGTTTTCTAACCTCCCCGATGGTAAAGGGGTACTAACTGCAATTTCTTTTATTTTCTTGCGTAAAATGAAAGGCCCAACCTTCAAGGATCTAGAAAATGTACTGCAAAGTGCGAGTGCACTCCGCAAAAGTAATAAGAGTATCATTTTAAAAGTTAGTTTCCATATCTACAGTGCCTTGACATCGTAACACAATATGAGCTCCTCGTCATGTACTTGTGCGAGAAATTGTGAAACTCGCTCAGCTGCTATGCACTGTGGCTTTATTTCCAACCCACAAGCAGTCATTTTGATAGATTTTGTGACGCTGAGTGGCCGTTTTGGTGCCTGATGGCATTACAACTAGCCAGATTGCAGCATAAAGTCTCTATAATTGCCTGATGTGCCATGGAAAACCTTACTTTAATATAAGAAATAATATATCTTATGATTTTATTTCCTTCTCACTTGCTTAGAGGGATCTTTGTATCCTTAAAATTCACATGGCAGGGTAAACTCACCATTGAAAAGTGGTGTCGTACTCCTTTAGAATGTTGGCTGTGGAGGCCAATTTTAAGGAGCTGTTGAGGCCAACTTATCGGGCAATCTTTAAATGTCCCTGCTAGCTTGCCATTTTGACAAAAGAGAATGGCCCTCTGTGACTCCCTGCCGAGTTTCGCAATTCTTCCATCGCTAGCACCAAGTCCCGAACCTCAATTCTTGGTACAGCTGTATTCTGTTTCTTGTCGAAGTTCCTCTTCACTCTCTTTCTGTACTTAGCTTCACCCTCTTTAGTTCTCTCTTCTCTCAGGCTGATCATCATTTCAACTCACAGCCGTGTTGGCTGGTAAATATGTTGCTTTGCAGGAGCAGTCAAAAGTCCGTTCATGAATGTTTATTTTTGTTCTTGTTTTTTTCCTCACTCCTGCAATAGCTTTATTGAAGCTGCAGTTGTGAAAATGCATAAGAAGTGTGCACCCAACAGGTGCTTTTTAGGGCTGTGCACAATGAGCTACGTTATTTAAAGGCAGCTCTTCCATCTTTCTGGGAAGTCTGGACACATGCTTAAGTATTACAATATGTCTTAATTAGCTGGCTTCACTAGCCCATTACCTGCTGAATGACATGGAGCAGTAAACCTGAGCGCAATTTGCTGTTGGTTTGCCCGTTTATTGGCTTGATGACTCTGTGAATCTGGTTCACTGTCTCACTAATACTGACTTTTTTGTTAGACATCTTTTAGTTTAGAAAGTAAATCAGACTGTTGGTATGGCTTTTTCTGCTTTTGCTGCCACGAACATTTTACAAGCCACAACCTTTGGATTTTTTTTTCAAAATTCTCCTAAGTCCATGTGAGTGACCTCCAACGGTGCAGAAAAGTGTTGTGATTGTATCATATGTTGAGTCAGCTGCCTAAACTTTACTTTATTACTCTGGCACTCATGATATGATTATCTTGTTGTTTCTTCTTTTATGCCAGATCATGTGAACTGGTTGGTTAGATTCATGTATGTCCACTGGAATGCCGTCATGACTACCCAAATGACAGCAGTTATGATAGAGATTGAATATTTTTTCATTAGTATAGATGGCACTGTGATCAATCCTGCTTGTGTCAGTTTTAAAGCTTCAGTTTCTTCTCAAAGCTTGACAGCATTTACTGTTTTACACATCAGCTAGTGGAATCCCCAATACAGATACTGCACCACCGTCTTTCGTGGAAGCTTGTGGGTGCCTAGAGGGTGGCCAGTGCTTCTTTCTTTGTTGTCGTGCAAGTCACTCTCGTTTTGTTAAACGTGTAGCGGCGGCAACCAACCACACAAAGTTAGAAAACTACTAGGCAGTCTTTCATCTCGCTATTAGAGTATCGCTCCTATTCACTATTGTGATTCATGTGTATTCAGCTTGAATCGTGAAGCAGTCTAGTAGACTAAATACGGGATTATGTCACATAATTTTTTAACAATGCGAACCTCTATCTGCTTCCATTCCTTGCTTCAGTCTTTGATTTAGCCACTTGTGCAGCTGTCGGTTTTGTGCTTGATGCTATGCCATCTCTGTGACTTGCTCTGTGATCATGACAAACCTAAATGTGCAGACTTCTTCGCATGCAACTGTCCTAAAAAAGAAAAACTCAAAATTTAAACCCATTTTGTTTTATCCTCTGCAACTTCTAGGCTGGCCACTGAAGCAATGTGGATCAGTGACCGGAGCTGGGATACTGCCGCGTACTGCTGCTCGGCTCAGTGTGGACAAGTACTGCAATAAGGACAGCATCCACCTTTGTGGACTTTTTCTGAAGGCGTTTAGTACACATAATTTCTTATTCTGCTTGACAAGAAACTGTTGTGCAACATAACCTTTGCTAACATTTGAAAATGTAAAATGAATCCATGAATCGCCAGAGCAAACCTCCTCCCATGGAGACTTCGTATTTATTTTGAATAAAAAAAATATCGCAAATACAGTTTGTAGTGCTGGATGTTTTCGCACTCACTTAACCTAAAACAAGCAAAATCTGGTCTGTTAGGTCATCTGCAAGCACAGTTACACCACAGTACTATCTGTCATCTGAGGTGAAATCAAAGTCAAAACCACCTCAACTTTTCGAGGGCTGGATTGACTTTCCACTGTGCAATGACTTCAATTTCTTGCACGTTCACAATCCTTGAATTGAAATGTTTTTCGCTGGTGATATTTTAAACTATTAAAATTCCAAAGGGTAAGCCATTTGGTCTGTCCTGTCAATTTGTGAACTGTGTTATGGCTATGTAGGTCAGTCGGTCAGAAATGTGTATGTGTTGCAAAATATGTAAACGAATATGGGTCAGTATATACAGAAGGAGATTACATAGCACAAAGCTTAAAGGCTCAAGGCTCCTGTGAAAAATATACATGTTTATAAGTATAGAAAAATGGCAACTAAAAAGTGGCAAGTTATTATGATAGAAATAAAGACAAGGCAAACTTGTCATGTAAATTCCAGCTGAAATGGTAATAAAGCAATCTTCAGTAATTATACATGGATATGAAAAAGATGGCGGTAAGATATTGAACAAAAGGGACTTCAATTAATGATACACCAGGCATCTCAAATCTACTTAAAAGTATCGAATGACAATTGTTTAGTGCATAGTGGTATTGAATTCCAAAAATGTATGGCAGCAAATTTGGTAGTGTGTTCACCGTAGTTAGTGCGTGTATGTGGTAGTAAAAAATTGTTGTTAGACGTGAACCTAGTGGGATTAGCGTTTACCAATTGAAATTTTCGCAAGACATTGGCTGTTATGGAAGCATTAAAACTCTTAAATACAAGAATCCTCAGCGTATGTCTGAATAAATTACACACTTTTAGTACACTATGTTGCTGAAGAAGTGGGGGCGTGCTGGTGAATAGAGTACTAAATCATAGGGTGCGAATGGCTTGGTTTTGGAGACGTTGAAGTGAGAGGATATGAGATGGATAGGTGTTTGCCCATGACGTGATGTAGTAGGAAATATAACTGTAGTGAATAAGAAAGACGTTGATACTATCAGGTCAGCTATCATCAGCACAAGAGGAAGGCACGAGATCGGCAATCGAGCACCGTCATCTGGGTTCGCCTGCGTTCCTTTAGAGCTACCACCCGCTTGCTCAGTCCTTCAATAAACCCCCTTTACATTTGGTGGAGGTGCTGGGTAACTGCATCACCTACACCCTGGAACTCCGATCCCGCACGCTGCCGTCGACCATGCAAGTTGACGCTGCCCAACAGACAGCACCTCTCGCGGCTCCTACTTGCCCCGGCCCGGTTCACCAGCGAGACCCCCCGATCTTTTCGGGCGCCGAAGACCAGGACGTCGAGGACTGGCTGTCGTCCTACGAAAAAGTCAGTGGACCAAACAGGTGGGATGACGCTGCTAAGTTGAGCACCGTCAACTTTTACTTGGCTAATGTGGCGAAACTGTGGTATACAAACCACGAATCCGAGTTCGAGAACTGGGCCACTTTCAAGCAGGCAATATCCTCGGTTTTCGGTCGCCCTGCCGTGCGGAAGTTGCGCGCCGAACAACGCCTGCGCTCACGGGCACAAGAACCTGGCGAAACGTTTACCGCCTATATCGAAGATATACTCGATCTCTGCAAGCGCGTCGATGCCGCAATGAGCGAAAGTGCCAAGATCCAGCACATTATGAAAGGTGTCGATGACGACGTCTTTCAAATGCTCCTGGCGAAGTCTCCTGGCACGGTGTCTGAAGTGGTAACTCTGTGCCAGAACTACGACGAATTGCGACGGCAACGAGCTCTCACCCGTCGTCCATTTCAGCCTAACCAACCACTCGCTGCCCTGGACGTCGTACCTGACCACTCCCGCCTTCTAGCACAAATGAAAGACTTTGCGCGTGAGGAGGTCGCACGTCAGCTTTCCCTCCTGCCGTTTTGTCAGCGCCAAGAACTCCCGCAGCAGCAGCAAGAGCAACCACCGACACCGTTAGCTCCCATGCTCCGACATGCACTTCAGGACCAGATTGCCGAGGCTATGCCAGTGCCCTTTCAGCAGCCAGTTGTCGCCGCGCCTCTTATTTATGCTGACGCAGTAAAAAGGCAGCAGCCACACCAGCCCTCGCCGTTCAATGGACTGCCGCATGTCACCGCTCCTACTCAGTCTTCCGTCGCATGGGCTCCACCCCTCGCTACCACAGCCTCGACTCAGCCGTATGCCGCGTGGGCGGCGCCCCTTGCTGCAAATGCCTGGCGAACGCGCGATAACCGGCCGATTTGTTTTGCGTGCGGGGGACCTGGCCATATCTCCCGATACTGCCGTCGTCGCGTGCCCGCCTACACAGACGTCCGACCACGAAGCAACTACATAGACCGACCACCTTTTGGTTATGAAAGTTTGGATCGTCAGTCAAACACGTCTTCCCGTGACTATCCAGCAACTTCGTCTCGTCGCTCACCTTCACCCAATCGACGCTCCTTGTCACCCATGCATCCACGACCAGCCCCTCAAAATGAGGGAAACTAGCCGTCGCAGTTCAAGGGGCAAGAACTGCGCTATCGAAATGTTCAAGTCCTCGCACCTTGCCGTCAAATATCGTCGAAGTTTTTGTAGACGGCGCCCATGCATACGCTCTTGTGGATACCGGTGCCGCTGTGTCTGTTATAGACGCCAAACTTTGCCGCAAGCTCCGAAAGGTGACCACGCCGCTTGATATGTTCTTACGTGCAGCACATGGAGAACCTGTTCGACCTATAGCCGCCTGCACTGCCCGACTCAAAATTGCGGCGGACCACTACATTGTTGAGTTTATCGTCCTTTCCTCGTGCTCTCATGACATCATACTTGGCTGGGATTCCCTATCCCGTAATCGTGCCGTTATAGTGCCCGTTCCGAACTTGAACTGCTTCCGTTCTTCGAGCAGCCCTACGACCACACTAATCAAGCCGCGCACAAGCTAGTTGTCAAAGAAGACACTGACATTCCACCGACAACAGCTGTTTTGCTCCCTGTGGTCTCCGACGGCATGCGTGATGAAGTAGCATTTTTTGAGCCATCACGCCTCTTTCTAAGTCGGAAACCACTTCTGCTCCCTTATTCAGCCCTCTCAATTTCTAATGGAGCTAGTGCTCTCTGCCTTACCAATCCCTTTCCGCATACCATCAAACTGTTTAAAGGCGAGTCTCTTGGATGCGTACAGCCCATTGATAACGGACAAATTTTTACTGTGCCGCAAGAATCATCCCAAAGTGACCTCGCCGCCGTCAGTACTCTTAACCACTCTCATCTACAGGCTTCAAAAGTGTTCGATTCGGCGATCGCAGACGGACTGTCACCATCTGAACGATCTGAACTCCTCCAACTGCTGTACCAGTACCGCGAATCTTTCGATGTTGTTCAACCTTCACTTGGCCGCACTTCTACCACTCTACATTACATCGATACCGGCTCCCATGCGCCACTACGACAGCGACCATATCGTGTTTCCGTGACGGAACGCCAAGTTATTACCGAACAGGTGAACGATATGGTGCAACGTGGCGTCATTCAACCTTCACAAAGTCCATGGGCCTCACCTGTAGTGCTCGTTAAAAAAAAGGATGGTTCCGTTCGCTTCTGCGTGGATTACCGGCGCCTAAATAAGATCACTCGAAGAGACGTGTATCCTTTACCCAGGATTGACGATGCCCTTGATACTTTACAAGGTGCCGAGTTTTTTTCATCATTAGATTTGCGCTCAGGGTACTGACAGGTCCCCCTTGCCGATGCCGATCGACCAAAAACAGCCTTCGTGACACCGGACGGTCTGTATGAGTTTAATGTCATGCCCTTCGGCCTCTGCAATGCGCCTGCCACCTTCGAGGGCATGATGGACTCGGTTCTTCGGGGTTTGAAATGGCAAATCTGTCTCTGCTATCTCGACGATATAGTCGTCTTTGCGCCAGACTTTGGAACACATCTCGAGCACCTCAAACACGTCCTCACGTGCCTGAAGAATGCTCAGCTCCAACTCAACCTCAAGAAGTGTCACTTCGCTGCTCGCCAACTTACGATTCTCGGGCACGTCGTATCAAAGGACGGTATACTTCCAGACCCGGCTAAGTTACGTGCTGTCGCCGACTTCCCCAAACCAACGAATATGAAGCAGTTACGGAGCTTCGTGGGGTTATGCTCCTACTTTCGCCGGTTCGTGCGCAACTTCGCCTCTATCATTGCGCCTTTGACCGAAATTATAGGCAGCACCACTGATATTTCGGCATGGTCTTCTGAGTGTGACCAAGCCTTCTGTACCCTTCGTCGTCTCCTCACTTCGCCACCAATACTGCGTCACTACGATCCTACGGCAGCAACTGAGGTCCACACCGACGCCAGTGGTGTCGGCCTCGGTGCGGTTCTCGCGCAACGGAAGCCTGGATTCGCCGAGTATGTCGTCGCCTACGCCAGCAGAACTCTTACCAAGGCTGAATCAAACTACAGCGTCACCGAGAAGGAATGCTTGGCGATCGTTTGGGCGCTTGTCAAGTTCCGCCCATACCTCTATGGCCGTGCTTTTGATGTAGTAACGGACCACCACGCATTATGCTGGTTATCGTCGCTTAAGGACCTATCAGGTCGCCTTGCCCGTTGGGCTCTTCGGCTTCAAGAATATGACATTCGCGTGGTATATCGCTCCGGCCACAAGCATGCCGATGCTGATGCACTGTCACGATCTCCCCTATCCCCGGACATCGCATCTGTTTCCTCGGACAACACGTTGTCTGCGCTTGACGAGGACACCATCTCTTCTGCACAACGCAATGACCCATGGATCGCTTCGCTTCTTGACGCGTTATCCGAGGCACCGACACTTCCAACCACTCGAACCCTGCGCCACCAGGCTCCGCACTTCAGTATTCCGGATGGCCTTTTGTACCGGAGCAACTATTCAGCAGATGGTACGAAATGGCTACTAGTCATTCCCCGAACGCTGCGCGCTACCATCTGCGCGTCGTTTCATTCCGACCCGCAATGTGCTCACGCCGGTGTTTTCAAGACCTATGAGCGCCTACGAAAAAGGTATTACTGGCGCGGAATGTTTACCTTCGTCCGCCAGTTCATTCGCGGCTGCCACGAATGTCAGCGGCGGAAAAGCCCGCCACATCCTGCAACAGGTTCATTGCAGCCACTTCCATGCCCAGACCGCCCATTCGACCGTGTAGGAATTGACCTCTACGGACCACTACCATTAACAACGGCAGGCAACCGATGGGCTATCGTGGCAGTGGATCATCGAACACGGTACGCTGAAACTGCTGCTCTCCCCACAGCTGCAGCACAAGACGTCGCAACTTTCATACTCAATCGTTTTGTGCTTCGTCATGGTCCTCCTCGAGAACTCTTCAGTGACCGAGGGCGTGTTTTCCTCTCCGATGTAATACAAGCACTTCTTCAACAGTGCCATATGGTTCACCGGAAGAGTACAGCCTACCACCCACAGACGAACGGCTTGACTGAGCGGTTTAATCGTACTCTGGGGGACATGCTCGCTACGCATGTCGCTTCTGACCAAACAAACTGGGACCTCGTTCTCCCATTTGTGACATACGCGTATAACACCGCTACGCAAGTCACTACAGGGTTTTCCCCATTTTTTCTCCTGTACGGTCGCGAACCATCACACACCATCGACACTTTACTCCCATACTCGCCAGATCCCTCCGAATACAAGCCTGTCTCGGAAGCCGCTCGTTACGCAGAAGAGTGCAGCAAGCTAGCCAAGCGGCTTACTACATCCGACCAACAGCGCCAGAAGGAGATCCGTGACGACGACCATCGTTCAGCACCAACGTTCGTTCCTGGAGCACTTGTATGGCTTCATGTACCGCCCTGCGCCCCTGGTGTATCACCCAAGCTACTCTCCAATTATCATGGTCCCTACCGCGTGGTCGAGCGTACTTCACCCGTGAACTACGCCATTGAACCCCTCACGCCACCGAGCGACCGTCGTCGGCGTGGACGTGATATCGTTCACGTAAACCGTCTGAAGTCGTACTTTGACCCGCTTGTCCCCACGTGTTAGATCGCCAGGATGGCTTCAACTTTTTCGCCGGGGGTAATTGTAGTGAATAAGAAAGACGTTGATACCATCATGTCAGCTATCATCAGCACAAGAGGAAGGCACGAGATCGGCGATCAAGCACCGTCATCTGGGTTCGCCTGCGTTCCTTTAGAGCTACCACCCGCTTGCTCAGTCCTTCAATAACTCCCCCTTTACATAACTAAGGATAGTGGCGTAGTATAGCTTAAGCAAAGTTGAAGCATGGTCATTCTTTAATAATGTTCTGATACCATGAGCTATATTATAAGTGAAATGTGATGATAGTACTTTAGACGACCATATAGGAGTACTCCCAAGAATGTGAACTTAGTGGAACAAAGATGTCTGTGGCTCTTGATAGTAATAGCCTGGGTAGGTGAAAGAGCATTATGACTCAAATAAAAGATATATAACTGTGTTTTATTTGTGTGTATTTTTAAAGCATTACCCGTGCACCAGTTCTTTAATAATAATGGTGTCCAAGGACTTCTGTTGTGCAATTATAAGAGCTCTTTACATCCCATTGCTAATCTAAGAAAATGGCGGACCACAAAGAGGCCATTGTGACTAGCACGTCATTGCTGTGGCGTATTCAAGACCAGAGCCCTACGCCAAGCACGTCCATGTTTATTTCTACCACTCCTGCCCTCCCATTTTTCTTTCTTTTTGGTTCTCCTGCTTGTTGTCGCGCGGTCACAATCATCCACAACAATTGCCTCATTTGGAAATTTGTTTAGAAACCTTCACTCGTTCAGCATGCTAGACAGCTTGAGATGCAAGCTGCTTTAAGGATCAATGGGCTTTGTCACATAGTCTCCATCAATAGTGGCACTTGTGTACTGCTCTGCTTCACCAAATGAATTCACAATAAAACAAAAAAGGTAGCTGTTAGTAGTAGACTTCATAATTTTGCAGTTGTACACCTGCACATTTCTAAAAAATGAAATTTCAACTTTATGGATTTATAGATGTAAACACCTCTTGGAGAGACAAAAACTAGTATTGTCACGTGGCCATGATGTTGAAGACTGCAGTAGTTGGTGGGGTTGAAACCAAACTTTTTATTTTAGCGAAACTTTGCCTGAAGTATGGAAAGCCAAACTACAAGCAATACATAGTCTGCCCTAATAGCGGTAAACAGTGCGTCGGCCATCAATATTCTGACAAGCAGTACAGTGCATCTGCTTTTATACAAGTGCTATTGAAAATTCTGGAGTTATTGCTGGTGGCAGCGTAAGCACTAGACTATTCGCGTCCTGTCCACAAACTTAACAGTGTGATCTCAAGTTATCACGGAGCTCCTGAAAAACTGCTGCGCCGAGTGTTGCTTAGAGTCTTTGTGGGTGAAACCCGACTCTATCGAAATAAAACACACGTGGCAATACGCGTGTACATAGTTGTCAGGCTTGTCAATTATTTGCTAAATTTATCCTAAGTAAAAAGATATTTTTATCCCGAAAGGCCAAAAAAACATCTGAATATGGCGTGTTGTGCTGCATGCGTTATTACTGTGAGAAATATATAAAGCAATTCATAGACCAGTAATAACAATGTACGTTAACTTCACATTCCCCAAGCAGTTTGCAGTGGCAAGTAATTTTTTTAATTTTCAACACATATTAGGACAGCCTTAATTAATCTTCTCATATCCAGAATTCTCTGGCTAAAACAATTAACATGTGGCATTTTCTTTTTTTTATTTCAGGACAACATTGAAATGTTAATGTGAGGTTTTACATTTGTTTTTATTATTGTTTTGAAACAAAGCACTCAGAGTATGTAAGCATTTGACTCAACTTGAGCCAGAAAATGGATGCTTCCAAAGCTTCTCAAAAAATACATTTTATCAATATTGTGAGCATTATTCATACGCGTCATCTCATTATATGTACATACTCATCATCATCAGTCTGACCTGTGTTGTGGGGCAGAGGCTCGGCAAGTAAAAGAAGTGTCTTGCAGCCAAAACGTTGCTTACAAGTGGTGGAGAGTGCTTTCCGATCCCCTGGTCCTCTTCCTGCAGCGCTTTTTCGCTATCTTTGACTCCAAATCATCCCTGGAGCTCCGGCGGTCGGGTCGCCGTCTGCGCAGTCAGCCTACGGTTATGTCGCAAGACGAGCACAACAACACGGCTCCATCCACCCCGCCTGCACACCTGGGCATACCTTCTTGGACTGTCACCGCCCCTCAAAAAGATCCCCCGATGTTCTCCGGCCTTCGCGGTGAAGACGTTGAAGACTGGTTGGATAAGTACGACCATATGAGTGCGCTTAACTATTGGCATGATTCTGTGAAGCTGTCTCGTGTACCTTTCTACCTGACGGGTGTCGCTAAGACATGGTTTGTCAACCATCAGCTGGATTTCCCAGACTGGCCTACCTTTAAGCAGCAGCTCCATCAGATATTTGCCAACCCATCTGTACGTGCAGACATCGCCAAACGGAAGCTTGCTAAACGTGTCCAGCACTCCAGCGAGTCCTATACATCGTACATTGAAGATGTCCTCGCCCTATTCCGTCGCGTTGACAGGTCGATGGCGGAGCGTGACCGCGTTTGCCATTTGCTCAAGGGCATGGACGCCGTTTCATTTAACGCTCTGGCGGCAAGGAACCCGACCACGGTCACCGATATCATCAGTACGTGTCAGCGACTCGATGACCTTCAGCTTATACGTTTGCAACCTGAAACAGCAGATATCAGGCCAACGCATGACGGTGAGCTCCATGCGTTGATACGGACTATTATCCGCGAGGAGCTGCAACTCCAAGCCACCTCGTCATCTTATGAGCTCCGCATGACGCCTTCTACAGGCAGCCTCCGCAACATTGTGAGGGAGGAACTGGCGTCCATGACGTGTGAGCAAGTCCCGAGCTCGCGTACCACTCCAAAGCCGATGTACGCTCAGGTGGTTGCAGCGTCACCTCCTCGGCGATCACCACAGTATTGGTCAACTATGCAGCCTTCACTGAATGTCCTTGCCCAAAGAGCAACGCCTCCTTCGTTTCAAGCCTGGCGTCCATCTCGACCTATTTGCTATTATTGCGGAATATGCGGCCATATATCACGGTTCTGTCGTCGACGTCAACAAGACGAAAGGCGTGGCTATGGTGACTTCGAGAGAGATGAGTTTGCCCCCTCTCCACAACATCGTCACCCATACCAACTTTACCGACGCCGCTCATCCTCTCCACAGCACTTCGATGCAGCCAGTACCTTCCGCTCATCGCCCCGTCGCTCCCCGTCACCTATGCGCCGTTCCTCGTCACCCCTTCGTCCACCTACCACGGCGTCTGATCATCACCCGGAAAACTAAACAGTGCAGCTTCAGGAGGGAAAGCTGAATTTGGAGGACTGCATCGAACTCCTCCGGAATACCCCTCAAATGTACTTTCAGTGTGTGTTGAGGGTATATGGACTGAAGCCTTGGTGAACACAGGTGCATCGCTCTCAGTTATTAGTGTGGACTTGTGTTCCTGTTTGCGCAAAGTGAAGACACTGTATGATGCCCCCCCCCCCTTCGCTGTGCTAATGCGGTTTTTGTTCAGCCTTCTGGTGTTTGCATGGCACGAGTTTTTATTGAGGGCATCCTCCACTATAAACAGTTCCTTGTTCTCTCATCGTGTACGAATGCGCTCATTTTAGGATGGGACTTTCTCTCCTCAGCTTCAACCGTGATATCTTGCCGTCAGAGGGTCATTCACATGTCAGATACTGCGCTTTCGTCTGATAACTATGCCCATAGCCAGCGTTTCGTCACCGCTGATAACTGTTTTATTCTTCCAGGCAATGAACATATTCTGACCCTGACATCAGATAAGATCGATACTGGTGATGTGTTCCTAGCACCGTGTGGACGTTACATCTCTGGTGGACACACCATCGCTCCTAGCCTGGTGCGCTTTCGTGATGGCCGAGCATTAGTTACGGCAGTTAACCCCACTTCATTGCCTGTTGCACTGCCCCAGGGCACTAGTGTGGTTTGCTTCACAGATACCGAACCACTTTCTCTGGTGCCCCTTCGCAGAGACTTGCCATCTTTCTCTACGAGTACTGATGACCAGACTACAACGGCTGCTTTAAAAGCCACGATAAATCCCGATCTCACGTCAGCGCAAAAGCAAAAACTTTTGGGTGTGCTTCAAAAACACAGCGCTTCATTTGATGTATATTCCAAGCTTCTGTGTCGCACTTCTGTCGCCATGCATCAAATTGAAACTGAAGGCAATACAATCGTGCGCCGCCGCCCATATCGAGTGTCGTCCGCAGAGCGGAAAATCATCGAGGACAACGTTGCTGATATGCTCAAACGAGATTTTATCCGGCCTTCGTCCAGCTCGTGGTCATCACCTGTGGTGCTAGTCCGAAAAAAGGATGGTTCGGTGCGATTCTGCGCCGATTATTGAGCACTTAATAGGATCACGCGCAAAGACGTCTACCTGATGCCACGAGCCGACGACGCACTCTCTCTGCAAGGCGCTGAATTTTTCTCCAGCCTCGATTTACGGTCTGGTTATTGGCAAATACCTATCCACGAAGCGGACAAAGAAAAAACTGCCTTTGCAACACCAGACAGGCTGTACGAATTCAACGTCATGCCATTCGGTTTATGTAACGCTCCTGCCACTTTTGAACGCATGATGAACACAGTTCTACGCGGCCTAAAATAGAAAACATGTCTCTGTTATCTAGAGTGCCCCGCCGCGGTGGTCTAGTGGCTAAGGTACTCGGCTGCTGACCCTCAAGTCGCGGGTTCAAATCCCGGCTGCGACGGCTGCATTTCCGATGGAGGCGGAAATGTTGTAGGCCCGTGTACTCAGATTTAGGTGCACGTTAAAGGACCCCAGGTGGTCAAACTTTCCGGAGCCCTCCACTACGGCGTCTCTCACAATCATATGGTGGTTTTGGGACGTTAAACCCCACATATCAATCAATCAAATCTGTTATCTAGATCACATCGTCATTTTCTCCTCTTATTTTCGTCAGCATCTTGATCGTTTGGATGGAGTTTTGACGAGTATTTCCAGGGCTAGACTTCAGCTAAACATAAAAAAATGCCATTTCGCCAACAAGAACATCAAGATGTTGGGCCACCTTGTCAGCAAAGAGGGCGTTCGACCTGATCCTGACAAGTTTGCTGCCATGATACGCTTTCCTCGGCTAGAAAATCAGAAACACCCAAGAAGTTTCCTGGGCCTGGCATCCTACTTCCGCCACTTCATTAGTCATTTTGCTGCCATCGCGTCGCCACTGCACAAGGTGCTGAAATCCGGATCAACTGTCGCTTGGAATGATGACTGCGAGCGTGCCTTTCAAGCCCTCAAGAATGCTTTAATGTCTGACCCTGTTCTATGCCATTTCGACGAGAACGCACCTGCATGTCTGCACACCGACGCGAGCGGTCATGGCATTGGTGCAGTTCTTCTACAGCGGGATGCCACTTCACGGGAAAGAGTTATAGCGTATGCTAGTCGTGCTCTTACGGCTTGAGACGTCCCCTGCTACGCCACCGATCGCCAAAGAGAGGGAAGAACACTCAACCCTTTTTCTATCCGGTTCACTCTTGGCTACGTGTCTCAATCACTTTCCACATACAGGGATTCGTGCTGGGGCCGGGAAGTAAGAGGCGCTACACCCTGTTCCTGTTTACTAATTCATTTAATTTATTACTAACTGCAAACATCGTATACTCGCGTACATTAACCACTACACAAAATTATAACACATGATTTACACACTCGCGAAGTGCGACACAGAATACATAAGAGAAATAACTTTGACAATAAAATGGTGCGACGATACAAAGTAGACGCATCACGACACAAATGGTAAAGTCATTAATGAATGAAACCCCGCAATGTCTCAACACGCCACCTCCCTTTCCGCAAAGCTAATCTAAATAAGATGCATATAGTCCGTCTCACGAAAGGTCCATGTTGATAGGAGCCTTGGAGCTGGCTGTTGGAGTCGGGGCTCAGGGCTTCTTCCTGGGGTCATTGTCCGATTCGTCGGCGCCTTCATCGTCGTCGTCATCTCGCTCCTCATGTGAATGGAATTGCTTGGCGTGTTGACAGATTGACACTACGAAGACATTCGTTTGCAGGTCTATCGAGAAGCTGCTACAGATATTCGTGCTTCTCGTTTGGCATCGCTATCATAATCAGAAGCGGTTGCATTTACCAGGAGTAGCCTGAGATATGCCAGTGTGAGTGCAAGCTGTGCGATCGAGTGACGTGCGCCACATAGGCACTCAAGTGCTCCGAAACCGGCTCTTTGAGCTGCAACAAATGCTCATCAAGTTACGATTATTGTTATACAGTCCGCACATAAACTCTTCAAACCGTCATCATTCATTTTTCACTGCATATCTGCGCCGACTTCGATGCTTTCATTGATCGTTGCAAACGGAGCGACGAGTCTTTCGGCAGTGTCGACACAGGCGTGCGCACAGCCTTTCTGTAGCACCTTGGTAGCACCAACTACTTGATAGCGCCGTCTTCCCATTCATCGTAGGCGGTTTGCCAGTACGCGTACAAGCGTCAACTTTGTTCTCGCTTTCGTCGCGGCGTCTTCATCAGCTGTGCCCCCTCCCGACACACCAGAGTGTACTAGAACAAGGTGAGTGCCCGGAACGGCCGCAGCACTAATGCATTAAACGAGAAGCCCAAAGAGGGTCAATCCGCTTGTGGCGCTGCAATCGGTAGTGGGTGACATCAGTAATCTACAGCTTGGCGAAGCAGATTAAGAAGGAAAGACTGCAGGCATGGAAAGGGGATGAGGGGGTGCTGAGGGAACTGCAGAATGGGTTTCGGAAACACAGGAGGTTGGAAGACAATCTGTTCTCACTGACGCAGTGCATCTAAATAGCAGAAAAGAAACACAGGCCCCTGTGACTAGCATTTTTGGATATCAAGGGAGCGTACGGTAGCGTGGTTCAAGAGGCATTGTGGGGAATACTAGACACACTAGGCGTAGAACATGTAGTGACTAATCATTTAAAGGATATCTATAAAGGTATCAAGGTAGTTATAAAGTGGGAAAAACAGTTATCCAAGCTTCCAGAGGTAAAACGGGGGCTTAGGCAGGGGTATCCCCTGTCACCCATATTATTCATGATGTACCTACAAGGATTAAAGGCCAAATTAGACGGAAGTAGACTGGCCTTCAACCTCTCTTTAGTCAAACAAAAAAAACTCATTGATCAGGCACTACCAGTATCATTGTACGCAGATCATATAGTGCTAATGGCCGACAACAAGGAAGATTTGCAGATTGATGGACGTCTGCGGTAATGAGGGAGATAGCTTAGACTTTAGATTCAGTAAAGAAAAATCAGCAGTCATGATTTTCAATGATAACGAAGGTAGTGAGCTTAGAATACCAGAGGTCACGCTAGATACAACAGATAAATACAATTAAAACGAAGGTAGTGAGCTTAGAATACAGGAGGTCACGCTAGAGACAACAGATAAATACAAATATCTCGGCGTATGGATAAGCAATGGGACAGAGTGCCTAATGGAACACGAAATATACGTGACGACTAAAGGTAACAGGAATGCAGCAGTGATGAAAAATAGGGCACTGTGGAATTACAATAGGTATGATGTTGTGAGAGGAATATGGAAAGGGGTCATGGTTCCTGGGCTGACGTTCGGAATGCGGTCTTGTGCATGAGATCAGAAAAGCAAGATTAGAAATTCAGCAACGTGGAATAGGTAGGCTTGCTTTAGGAGCTCACGGGAATACACCAAATCAGGGAGTACAAGGTGAAATGGGATGGACATCATTTGAGGGCAGGGAAGCTAGCAGCAAGATAAAATTTGAGAAGCGATTGAGAGAAATGGGGGAGAAGCGTTGGGCTAGAAAGGTTTTCAGCTACTTGTACATGAAGAATGTCGATACAAAACGGAGGAAGCGAACCAAGAAATTGACTGGTAAATACTTAGAAAACAGCAGGTGGCCAAACCAAAAAGAACTATCGGTTAAGAAGAAAGTGAAGGAAACGGAGACTGACATGTGGAGAATGGGCATGATTAAGAAGTCCGCACTAGAGACCTATTGAACTTTTAAGCAGGCATTTGCCAAGGAAAGGATCTGTGATAATACTCAAGGTAGTTTTCTACTGTTTGATGCCAGGAGGGGAGTACTGCGAACCAAGACATATCCTGCCAAATACGAAGGGGTAGACACAGTATGCAGTGCGTGCGGAGAGGAAGAAGGAACTGCCGAACACTTGATAATGTTCTGTAAAAGGCTTCACCCTATAGTTCAGGATGATGGCGCAGAGTTTTTCAAAGCACTGGGGTTTAGGGACAGGGGTGGCAAAATAGACTTTAAGCGGGTAGACTTAAATAGAAGGAGGTTATATGATTGATGGCTAAAGTCAAGGTACGAGTGAAAATTAAACCCTTCACTGCAAAGTACGAATCCTCAGCCTCACTATTCTTGTGAAAAAAAGAAAAAAAATCTAATGGTTAATTCACTGAGTATTACTGCTATGTGGCGCTAGACGCAGCCCGATCTAAAGGGTGCAGCTTCTATGGTACAGCCGCATCCATCCATCTATAGAACTTTGAGTGAGCGTGGCGGCTGCAAGTGCTGGCCAGCTCTTTCACAGCAGCAGTTGTCGAGCGACGTGCTATTGCTGTGGTTATTGCAGCACCGAGTTTTTGCTGTCAGCTGTGAGCCATACGCACCACTCAAGAAGTCGGTATGTGCTTTAGTGCCTAAGCCATGCCGCGATATCGGCAAAACCACTGCTACGCGCCTGGGTGCCAAACAGGCTATGTGTTTTTTTTTTATTTACAAATACTGCTGTCTCACAGTTCGTGAAGGGTGGGCCGAAGCTTTCGTTGCTTGGCGTCCCGAAGGATGAGAACAGGCGTACACAATGGGAAAACCTGCGCAAAGCGGACACCAGCGCAGTTTGTGAGCTTTACTTCAAGCCGCGTTATGTGCTCAGAGACTATGTGCATAATATTGAGGGAAAAGAAGTGCAGGTACCTCGCGGGAGACCCATTCTCCGCGCTCGATTACTCAGACATAAATACAAAATTCACTCGTTTATTTCAGAAATCAGTACATAATATCAACTATGTCCTCGAGCTTAGCAAAAGACGACCTGTATGTCTCCTGACGAGGTCTTCACCCCAGACAACACTGTGCCCCAGACTAACCAATCTCCCTGCCAGCCAGCTTATAGAATGTTTTTAGTAAATAAATATACAGTGAAAATGGAGGAGTTTGCAGTTTTTTGCCCGACAGCGTGACGGTGGCTGTAATACGAGAGGCCATGTCAACAAGAATTCAATCATTATGGTTTTATTCTATTTTTCAACAAGGTGAGCCAGTTGATATAAGTGATGACATCACAGTATGCTGCTGAAGCTCTCCGGCCAGGGTCTTTGAAAGAAGAAACCCTGAAGAACTTCCTGTCGTACCTTGATCAATGGGAAATGCATGCCAAAGGAACTGGTGGATTTTTAAGTGACTCCACAGCAGCTGGCTTGCGTGTCACCATTTCAAGCGCTCTCGAGTTGCTTGCCTACTTGACATCCAAGGTTGGATACAAATACCTAATGACATCAAACACCAGCCAGGACCCACTCGAGAATTTCTTCGGAATTGTAAGACAAGCTTCTGGCAATAATGATCACCCAACTCCAACACAGTTCCTAATCACTGTGAATTGCCTCTCAGTTTATGGTTCGGTTAGGTCTGTTAGCAATGGAAACTACTAGGAAAGTACCCTGGCCCCCTTGCTGGAAGTTGACATGCTTGAATCATCAACTGATAGAGAGAAGTGCATTCAAACTGCTGATACCACTGCAGCTGAAGAGAAAACAAAAAAAATCAGGGTACACCAGCATAATGCTGGCCCGCAGGCTTCAGATGACCACAACCAGAACGTGGTCAGAAGCAACTGAAGGCTCATTTACCATATTTCGGGCTATGTTGCACGAAAATGCGTTGTCAATGCTAGAACAAAGTGCCAAGATTACGTCAAGCTGCTCAACGTGACCTCACCTGGTGAAAGTTTTCAGATTGCTCGGCTAACAAAGTATTGTGACCAAGGAGGCCTCCTCCATCCATCTAGTCAGCTAGCTGTACGGCTTTGTGAATAAACTCGGAGATGTATTCACAGATTGTTTCTGCCAGAGCGAGCTGCACTCTGACAGCATTATGGACATGCTGGCAGTTGTTCAGCACAGACTTTTCATTGAAATTAGTTTTAGTGTGCATGCAGCTACTTTCACAGCGAAAGTAATTAGTTTTTACGTTGTAACACGTCTTTCATTCATTTTTATGTGAAAAGACTGAACAGTGACAAAGGAGGAAAGCGTCAGAGGGCCAAGCAGTTGAAGCTGAGCCGTTGCACATGATGAAGTGAATAAAGTGTATGTAAATCAGTGGTTGAATATTGTGCTTCAGTTTTGAAAGTAAGAGCTTTATGTCAGGGACAGAAGCTTGTACATATGCCTAACAGATGTGCAACGGCGTAATTATAGTTATTAAAGACCCCGAGAAAACTATTGTGGCTTGTGCAACAACAAAATTTGAACAAAAGATATTTTAGCTACAATTTCATTTCATCATAGCAAAGGCACAAACTCAGCCAGCACGCCTGCATGTTAAAGCTCAGCTAGGAAGCGAGCGTGCACTGTTTTCAAATTATCCGGTGGAAGGCAAGACAATCCTTTAAGGTTAGGTCTATGCAGCATGTAACCGTATATCTGGTCCCTTTAATAATAATGATATTTGGGGTTTATCGTCCCAAAACCACTACATAAGTATCGGAGACGCCGTATTGCAGGGCTCTGGAAATTTCGACCATCTGGGGTTTTTAAACGTGCACTTAGATGAAAGTACCCGGCTGGTCACTGTATGAAACCGTATATTTTGAAGGGTACACCGTCCTTTTGGGCACGGCGAGGTGTTATATTGGAGAAAATACGATGTGGCCTGAACAAATGTAGTGCTTGTCGTAATGTGCAACGAACTCAAGCTCCCCTGCCCCCCAATAAAAAATATCAATAACTGCGTTGCACTAGAAAGGAGAGAGCATATCTGCATAAGCTGCCATCAGACTGACCTTCGGCAAATCTATCACAAAAAAAAGAAAATAATGGTGAACCGAGAACAACATACGCCCTCAATGCAGTCATACTGTACTGTAACGGGAAGTCAATACAAGCAAGGTTATTATAAAAATATCGAAGAAACAAGCGTCGCAACTTGTACGAGCCCAGCGGCGAGCAGCTTCTGCAGCCGAAGCTTTCATCGAAGATGCCTGTGGCGCTACCTCTCCTAAGCGACACCAACTGCGTCAGAGGAGCGGTGGAGTAAGCCCACTAGTACCACTACACCTTTGTCTAACTTTCATACTTCTGGCCTGCTTATGGCTCCGTGTTATGGTGGCTAGACGGAGAGGTGGCGCTAGCGCTGCGCGAAAGGCGATCCGCCACTCCATGACACGTAGCGGTGGCGCTGCGGCTCGTAGAAAGGCAATGTGAGGTCGAGAAAAAAATGGAGAAAATGATGGTTGCCCAGAGTGAACTGCTAATGGGAATCGCCGAGCTCGAAACTGCGTTAGCGACAGAGCAAAAGAAAACGAGGGCAATGGGAGAAACACTGAAGTCCGCCGAGGAAGCACTAGCGAAGCTGAACAAATAAGCGGCCTACGGAGATAACAGTAGGGAACCGGCAACGAGAACGGTGGAGAAGGAAGAGCAAGCAAGTTTGGAAAAAAACAAGTTTAGCTGGTTCAATGGTCGCAAGGCCCAGCTTCAGCGAGGTAGTGGTGGGGCTGCAAGGGGACAAAGCAGCCGTCGTGACAGGTGCAAGTAGCCCCCAGGTGCAGAACGCTCCAGCTGAAAAGTCACAGCATGTGATAATCGCCGGGGACTCAAATTGAAATCGATGCACAGAAGCCATCAAAGAGAGGGTAAGAGGTGACAAGAGGGTTGCAGTGGGGGCGTTCCCAGGACGCAAGCTTGAAGCAGTAATGAGACAAGCGAGCGCAAAACTCAAAACTACAACTGATAGACGAAACCTCGTGATAATTTCAGGCGGTTTAAACGATGCCTTAAATGAAGATACAGCAGGACTAGCAACCACACTGGCGAAAGCCGTCGATGACATGCGCACCACTTCTCCTCAGATACAAGTAGTGATATGCACAATACCGGAGGTACCGGTGCATGATAGCAACCTGCAAAGAGTGGTTGTCAATGCAAACCAAGAAATATGACGGATGAGTCGAGAGAAAGGCTTTGAGGTGGTGGAAATAAACAGAGAGGTGCATAGGTGGGGTGGTTTTCAACGAGACAGAATTCACTTCAATGGGCGGCTAGGTCATGAGGTGGATTGGCGACTTGCAGGACGCGCAATAGCTTTTTTGTGGGGCAAGCGGGCCCTTGAAGGTGAAGGACAGCTAGTAACGAGGAAAACAACCAGGGAGACTCTTTGACAGGTGATATGGATAGATACGATTCCAAAGTGGCACCAATATCTAAGATAGGTAGAGTCCGGGCCATAAATAGAAGTAGCCACGAGCGCCGAGCCAATTCAGACATAGGGTATATTAACATGCAGGGTGGTAGGAACAGGCTAAAGTGGGAAAAGATAGAAGAATAGCTAAGGGAAGAGAGGCCGATGGTATACGGTTTTGTAGTAACACATCTCATAGACATGGAACAACCTCCGAACAATCCGGACTACGCGTGGGGATATTGTAATAGAACAGAAGGCAGCAGAAAGGGGGGTGGTATTGGGGCATTCATTCATAAAAGTATAGACTGGCAAAGAGTCAAGCAAGAATGAAAGGATTATTTATGTCTACAAGGGAAAGTGGCAGGTCAAGTGACACTCCTTGGTTTCGTGTACTTGTGGACGGGAGCAAAGGCCAGACAGGAAAACCAGCCAATGTTAGAGTGTATATCAAAGGACTTTCAGGAGTTAGGAAGACAGTGCGAGATAATTATACTAGGAGACCTGAATGCGCATATAGAAAATATAGATGGGTATACCGACCCGACAGGCAAAATGATCATGGATATGTGTGAAAGGCTTGATTTGATCATTTGCAACAATACCGAGAAGTGTCAAGGGCAAATAACATGGGAGGTAGGAAGGCTGCAGTCGACTATAAATTATGCACTGATGTCACATAGGATGTATTCATTTGCAACAATACCGAGAAGTGTCAAGGGCAAATAACATGGGAGGTAGGAAGGCTGCAGTCGACTATAAATTATGCACTGATGTCACATAGGATGTATGATAAGCTCAGGGGAATGCACATAGATGAAGGTGGCTCCAGAAGTCCGGGTAGTGATCACAAACGTATCAAGCTAAGTTTCGGAAGAGCAAAGAAAGTGGAAAGGAGACAACATCAGCAACTACAGGAAAATTTTTATCCAGAAAGGCAAATTTAAATAGCCACTAAAAAAATTGAGAAAGTAATCACGGAGGATAATAAGACAGTGTGGACATACACGAATCTAATTAGACTCTTTGAGCTAGAGCTTGCTAAGACGCGTGACAAGTCACCCCAGAAAAAAAAAGACACAAACTCAAAAGTTGGTGGGATGAAGAAGTTAAGAGAGCCATAGCAAAGCGTCAGGAAGCCTCTAGGGAACACAAACATGCTAAGCAGCAGGGTGAATCGACAGATGATGTTGAAAGAAATTGGGAAAACTTTCTAAGTTGTAGAAGGGATGCATCCCTTCTGATCAATGAAAAGATTAGAAGAAAGGGAGCACAGTGGCTGGCAGAAGTACATAAAAAAGATAGAAAGGCAGCAGCGAAATTTTGTAACCATCTAAACTCCCCAAGAATTAAGACGAGCCTAAGCAGAGTTTATAACTACAGCCCAAGGTGCTAGGCTAGAAGGGGATGAAGCTTTTGAATATATAACAACAAGGTTGACAGAAAAATTTCAACAAAGAAGTACTTTATGCACCACAATAGACAAGGACGAGTCAAGTGGTGCAATGGCTCCATTTTCACAACGAGAGTAGGAAAGGGCTGAGAAAAGGGTTCCTAGTAGTACATCAACAGCCCCAGATGGCATTCCAATTATGCTGATAAAGACATTAGGTCCGAAATCTAAGCAGGCTTTGAGAGAGGCAGTGAGCAAAATAAAAATCGATGGTGAAGTTCCCGATGGATGGAAACTTAGCAGGATGAGCATGATCTATAAAGGAAAGGGGTACAAAGCTGACATAAACAACTACCGTCCTATAACAGTGACATCAGTGGTCTACAGGCTGGCGATGCAGATTTTAATGGAAAGACTGCAGGCATGGATAGAGGATCATGGGGTGCTGGGGTAACTGCGGAATGAGTTTCGGAAACACAGGAGGTTGGAAGACAATCTGTTCTCACTGACGCAGTGCATCGAAATAGCAGAAAAGGAACACAGGCCCCTGTGGCCAGCATTTTTGAATATCAAGGGAGCGTATGATAGCGCGGTTCAAGAGGAATTGTGGGGAATACTGGACACATTAGGTGTGGAACATATAGTCACTAATCTTTTAAATGATAACTATAAAGGTAAAAAGGTAGTTATAAAGTGGGAAGAACAGGTTTCCAAGCCTGCAGAGGTCAAACGGGGGCTTAGGCAGGGGTGTCCCCTGTCACCCTTATTATTCATGATGTACCTACAAGGATTAGAGGCCAAATTAGAGGGAAGTGGACTGGGCTTCAACCTCTCTTTAGTCAAACAAGGAAAACTTATTGATCAGGCACTACCAGCGTTAATGTACACAGATGATATAGTGCTAATGGCCCACGACATGAAAGATTTGCAGAGATTGATGGACATCTCCGGTAATGAGGGAGATCGGTTAGATTTTAGATTCAGTAAGGAAACATCAGCAGTCATGATTTTCAATGACAACGAAGGTAGTGAGCTTAGAATACAGAAGGTCACGCTAGAGATAACAGATAAATACAAATATCTGGGCGTATGTATAAGCAATGGGACCGAGTACCTGAGAGAACATCAAATATACGTGACGACTAAAGGTAACAGGAATGCAGCAGTGATGAAAAATAGGGCACTGTAAAATTACAGTAGGTATGATGTTGTGAGAGGAATATGGATAGGGGTCATGGTTTTTGGGCAGACGTTCGGCAATGCGGTCTTGTGCATGAGATCAGAAGTTCAAGCAAGATTAAAAATTAAGCAACGTGGAATAGGTAGGCTTGCTTTAGGAGCTCACGGGAATACACCAAATCAGGGAGTACAAGGTGATATGGGATGGACATCATTTGAGGGCAGGGAAGCTAGCAGCAAGATAAAATTTGAGAAGCGATTGAGAGAAATGGGGGAGGAGCGTTGGGCTATGAAGCTTTTCAGCTACTTGTACATGAAGAATGTCGATACAAAATGGAGGAAGCGAACCAGGAAATTCACTGGTAAATACTTAGAAAACAGCAGGTGGCCAAACCAAAAAGAACAATCCGTTAAGAAGAAAGTGAAGGAAACGGAGACTGACATGTGGAGAATGGCATGATTAAGAAGTCCGCACTAGAGATCTATCAAACTTTTAAGCAGGAAATTGCCAATGAAAGGATCTATTATAATACTCGCGGTAGTTCTCTACTGTTTGAGGCCAGAACGGGAGTACTGCGAACCAAGACATATCGGGCCAAATACGAAGGGGTAGACACAGTATGCAGTGCGTGTGGAGAGGAAGAAGAAACTGCCGAACACTTGATAATGTTCTGTAAAGGGCTTCACCCACTAGTTCAGGATGATGGCGCAGAGTTTTTCAAAGCACTGGGGTTTAGGGATTGGGAGGGCAAAATAGACTTTAAGCGGGTAGACTTAACTAGAAGGAGGTTATCTGATTGGTGGCTAAAATCAAGGCACGAGAGAAAATTAAACTCTTCACTGCAAAGTACGAATCCTCAAACTCGCTTTTTAAAGAAAAAAAAAGTCTAGTTTTTGGTTCATTAAGTATTATGGCTTGGTGGCAATAGCTACCGCCCGTTCTAAAGGCTATAGCCATATCCATCCAACCATCCATCCAGATGCCCTTCCGCCGCGGCCTTCTATCTACTGCGTACGTGGCGCTCATTTCATTATCGGCTGCTCGTTTTGGAATGAGCACAACAATACATCTAAGCTTTCAAAACCACTCTGATGCGGTACAAGTATCCGATACTTGCGTTATGGTCCCTGTAATCTTATAATTTATTTCACGGCGCTCACGTTTGGCTAAGAGTGTTTGCTTTTTGGAACCGGTAGCCTGTCGTCATTATGTGCGCTGTGCGACTGAAGTGCATAGCACCCGCACTCGCTAAAAATATGGCTGGGCTAAGGTGTAAGACTATTGCTGAGATATTGCAAAAGTTTGATTGCCACTGCTCATGTCAAACGACACCGCTTTTATTCACTACAGGCGGACTTCAGAGATGAACACTTATTTTGCATACAAGATTAATTTACAATAACATAATCATATCTGAGCAACATACACGAAGCCAAAAAGAAGCAAGAAAACACATTCCACATACACAAATAAAACAAATGAAAACAGAACATATAGCGAAACCTACCACAAACAGAACATACAATAAAATAAAATATCACCCACAGTTATATCGAAAAATCACAGAAATTTTGCCTTAAACAGTGCCATATTAACGGAATGCAAATACAAATAGTGTGACGTATCTTGCAAAAAAAATGAAGAAAAAGCATCTGCTAGTACTCATGAGATTTCTTTGGACACTGGAATGATGCATGAGGAGTAGATGACGTTAAGACTAGGACCAGTTGTTTTACAAGGTGAGACACTACAATCCACGAACACAACCAATCGCAGCATTGTTATCGTGCTATGGCACTGATGCAGAAATTTTCTGCTGAAAAAATTCAAAATAGAAGCACTCAACCACATTGCAATACACGTCTCAATTTCAGCCATTTCATTCGCTTCTGCCTTTCACTTCGTAAAGAATCCTGGCTTTTCACTGGGAAATGAAGCCTAGTTAACACGTAAAACTTGATTATCTTGTTAGTGAGAATTGTGCTGTGCTTGGCACACCCAACAAGAGTCAGCTTTGCGAGCTGAAGGAATGAAACTAACTCAATAGGGCTATCACTGTTCACCTGCTTTAAACTAAAGCAGCGTGTAAATGTGTTTTCAAGTGTTGTCACAAGTGAATTTAGCTGCTATGATGGGTATAAAAGGCCTCCCCTGTCTACTGCTTTATTGAGGGATGCTGTTTCTGGAGGTGACCCATCCTTTTCTTGAAGCAGCTGTCGGCAACAATCCGTGCACTAGGTGCTGGCAATACTTCGTCTTGCCACATAGCCAGCCATGTATTATATGAGCCTCGAGTCGCTGGCTTGCACAACCATCGAAATGTGGCCAAGGAGGTCCCAACCATTCAGCTCGTCATGAGCCTCAGAAAGATTGCCTATGTCAAGAAAATCATCGATTCTTTGTTGAGGAGTATTGCTGACATCGTCTGTTCCTACCAAGTTTCTCAAGAATCCTGAAGACACATTTCCATGTGTAGGCGACTTAACGAGGTTTTGGAAACTTAGTGTGTTTACTGAGATTAAAAACTTGCTCAGAGTAGGGTGGTCATTACACCCTGACATTTGTCGCACAATCCCAAAAAGCCTTTCAATTGAGTCTTGGCACAACCGGCTTGTCATAAGGTAATGGTAGCTAAGCTTGGTAGCTACATAATCCAACAAATGCAGAGTCTCGAAAGAGTGACCCGGAGGCCTTCAGCTGTGCTCTGGCTTCATTCATTTCATTTCATTTCATTTTATTGCCTTAAAGACCCTATTGGAGGGGTATTACATAAGGGGTGGGTACATATATAAAAACGTGAAAGCCATTTTTTTTACAATGCAAGGTGATTTGTTACGGTGTTCAAAAAGGTGGTAGGACAGGTTATGGCAGTGATTTCGTTAGAAAGGCTGTTCCAGTCCATAGCTGCACGAAAAAAGAATGAGGACGAAAAAGTGACGGTGCGTGTACGCGGCCACTCAACTTGTTGCGGGTGACCAGTGCGATGGGAGATGCGTGCCGGAGGAAGAATGTATGGTGGCCTGCCGAGCGAGCTGTAAAGAAACTTGTGAAAAAGGGAACGACTAGAAATGCGGCGACGATATGCAAGCAATAATAGGCCAGATTCTGTTTTCAGTGCTGATATGCTGACGTCGTAAGAGTACGTAGAATGAATAAATCGTGTGGCTCGATTTTGAAGTGACTCGAGTTGATTGATGAGATATGCTTGATGCGGGCTCCAAATGGCTGATGCGTATTCTATCTTAGTCCTTACGAGAGATTAATAAGCTAGTAATTTGACATTATTAGGAGCGTGACGCAAATGGCGTTTTAAGAACCCGAGTGTTTTGTTAGCAGATGCAATGATGTTCGTAATGTGCGTTGCCCAGGTTAAATCGCTACAAAGGGTTACTCCGAGATATTTATAGGAAGGAACTAATTCGAGGTTTGTGTCAGCAATTTGGTACGGGAATACTATCGGATTTCGACGGTGGTGAAAGGAAACAGTTTTACATTTGTTAGGGTTGAGTTCCATTAGCCAAAGGTTACACCATTCCTGTAAGCTTAGTAAGTCAGTTTGAAGAGAAGTGTTACCCGAAACGTTGTTTATTTTACGATAAATAACGCAGTCGTCTGCAAACATGCGTATGTTCGAAGATACATGTAATGGTAGGTCATTAATGTAAATCAAAAACAGAAGCGGGCCTAGGACAGACCCTTGAGGGACACCTGAGGTTACCGGGGTAGTGTTAGACACTTGATTGTTGACGGAAACTGATTGCGAACGATTAGTTAAGAATTCTTTAATCTATGCTAATATGTCATCATTTAAATTCAACGCGGCAAACTTTAGTAGTAGGTGCTCATGAGGAACTTTGTCAAATGCCTTTGCCAAATTGATGAAGATGGCGTCAGTCTGAAGGTAAGAGTCAAGGTTAACATGCAGGTCATGAACAAACATAGCTAGCTGCGTTTCACACGAAAGCCCTTTCCTAAAGCCATGCTGCGCAGGATGAAAAAAAATTATTGGAATCAAGGAAGTCCATGATATCTGTGTAGATGATATGCTCGAGGAGTTTGCAGGGTACGCTGGTTAATGAAATGGGACGATAATTTAGTGGTGATTGTTTGTTACCTGATTTGTGGACTGGAACGACCTTTCCGTGCTTCCAATCTGGAGGCAGCATTCCTGTTGAAACTGATTGTGAAAATAGTAGACACAGATACGCTGCACAGATATGTTTAGTATATTTCAGGAGTTTGGATGTAATGTTGTCTACACCAGCTGAAGAAGAAAGTTTGATTTTGTCTATTAGTGATGAAATACCGCTGGAAAAAAACGCAATTGGTGGCATGGTACATTCAAAGTTCGCATGAGGGATGGTAAATGACAACTCAGTTTCTTGGGTGAAAACGGATGCGAAGGCGGCGTTAAACACGCGTGCACATTCCGTGTCACTTAGGGCATCCCCTAACTCATTACTTAGTGTAATATTGCGCGTGTCCTGTGGGTTTATGACTTGCTAGATTTTATGGGGGTTGTTCTTAAGCATGTTCGGTACGTCCAAATGGAAGAATGAGTGTTTGGTGTGACGTATGGCTTGCAGATAAGCAGATTCGGCGGCTTTGTACTTGTTCCATGCATCAGGGGTGTTACGGGACTTGGCTGCACGGAAGGAGCGTTTTTTTTCTTGTTTTGTAATCGTTTCAGTGCTTTATTGAACCAGGGTTGGGCGGTATTAGGATTGATGTTAATTTGGGGAATGTATTTATCAACCATTTCGTTTAGCTTATCTCTGAAAATCAACCAGTTTTCGGTTACATTATGATGAGAAAAGCAGTGTCAAAAGTGGAGTAAAAATTCGTTAGTTCAGAGTTAATTGCTTCGTAATTTCCTTCATCATACAAACGGATATTTTTTTATGGTCGGGGCTAAAGCGGGCCTAATCACGAAGTCAGCATGAATGACTTTATGGTCACTGATTTCAGGCAGGTATGCAATGGAGGACACGCACTCGGGATGGCTGGTTAATATAAGATCCAGAATGTTTTGGCAGTTATCGGTAACGCGGGCTGGTTCTGTAAGAGCTTGAGATAGGTTAAAGTTAAGGCATACATTAAGGAAGTCGTTCGATTCCCTTGACGTAGCCGCTGGTGCAGGCTGGCTTGCCCAATCGATATTAGGAAAATTAAAATCGCCAAACAGAATTACATGCATGTTAGGGTGTTTGGTCGTTATTTCGCTTAAGATATTATTGAGCTTAGAAGAAAAATCGGGAGTACTGTGAGGGGGCCTATAGCAAACGCCTAGTAAAACTGAGTGCGGTGGGGCCTGGCATTTAAGCCACAAGATTTCAAGGTCGGACACAATGTTTATAGACGAACAGGATATGTTGTGACTGACAGCGACGAGTACTCCTCCTCCTCTCGTGCCGCTGCGATCGTTTCGGAACACTCTAAAATTGGGTAGGTCAGCGAGTACCTCGCCGTCATTCACGTCACTAGTAAGCCATGTTTCCGTTAGTATCAGAAGGTTGCTATCAGATGATAACACCAGATTAGAAATAATGTCACGTTTTGGAATAAAGCTGCGTATGTTAGTAAAGATAGCAGAGAGCAATAAGTTTGATCGAGGGGCGGATCGAGGGCGGTGAGACCTGTTTTGATGATGGGGCAATTGCTACAACATTTCCTGAACAGAATCTGTGGAGTGGTCATACACGTAGCGTTTGGTACCAATGTGCAATGTTTTGAACCGCACTGAGTAGGAAGTAGATTTTGATTTAGCGAAGGCGATCAGTTTTTTACGAGCAACTCTAAAAGGATGAGAGAAATCTTCACCAACACTGAAATTGCTTCCCTTAAATTTGGGGCCATTAGAAAGTAGAGATTCTTTAGTTTTGAACTGATCGATAGCCTTCGATAGCCTTCGGATGTAGCTGCTCTTTCCCACTCATCCAAATATTCCAGAAAGCTTTCAATAGAACCATGATGAGTGTTTCCTGGCCTGAGCGCCTGAACTGCATCTCGATGTCATGGCCTCGATTATTCCTCGCATTCTTTCGATAAAGCCGGAAGTGGCAGCTACATCACCATGCCTACTTTCTATTTCATTCTTGTGCAAGAATAAACCTCTGAGCGCTTCATCACTGAACAACCGGAAAGCAATGGTGACTCTCATGCTCTCAAAGCCATTGGGTCGCACAACTGACTGGTTCACGTGTAGCATAGCTTTAAGTGTGGTGTCATGCCTGTCGTCGCATCTTCTAGCACAATCTATATGGGCTACACTAGCACGTCCTTCTGGCAGATTGATGTCTTTGCGCACGACACCATTCCGCACACATTTGAGGAGGTGGGGGAAGTCGGAAATGAAGTAAATAAAATGTTCAGAATCAGTTGGGTGCTGCCTCCTGCACACTGCCTTGCCCTTTTTTCCACACACACCAAACGAATGCCACATGCTCCTGTTCCAGGCAGCCCCATCACACGTTCTAAAATCTACATGTAGTCCAGCGTTCTCACACAATACCACAGCTTCAAGTGTGATCTTCGACATTATATCTGCTTTTACATTGCTATGTGAAGCAAACGAGAACCGGCGCATTGAGCATGGTATGGCCGATGGCAATGTGAAGCAAACACACCAACAATTTGGTGCCACTTGCCACTAAACGGTTGAAGCATCACCACAAGACCGTGGTCACAAGTGAGCATGCGCTGGTCTTCAGGTGTGAATTCACCGAGATCCACAAAGCCTTCAATTTTCCCATTTGATGTAAGGCTGAGATTTTCGGAGAGCTTCAGTTCATCAAACAGAAGTCCGCCAGGGCATTTCGAAGGGTCCATTGTTTTGGTTTTCTCTTTTACAGCAGCCAACAACTTGCTGCTCAGTCCAAACCCTCTTCTGTACTTTCTCAGGAAACAACGAAGGGATGTACGTGAGGGCAGAACCATGATTTTGCGCTTTCTTATGTGTTCGTTGAGCCGGGGGCTCTTCATCACATGACTGCACATTCCAATGCCCATTCTGCCTCATATTTCATCGCTTTTGTGCTTTTGCACTTGCATGCTGCCAGACATGCTCTGACCTGTTGCTGCTACTTCACAGACAGAGCTCGCAATGATTTCTCAAACATTTCTGAGTTAATCTGCGCATTTTGTTCCTTACGGTTCTGGATCACAGACTTTCCTTTGAGAATTGTGAGCCTGCTTCTTATCAGTTGCGCAGTTCGAAGCTTTAGCTTGTATGACGCTCTCCGACCACGAGTATTACCTCTCCTTCTGTAGGAAGCCTGATTCTGCAGGAGCTTCAGGAGATACTTGCACTGTGGGCATGCCTGCTTTGCTGACTGTGCAACACCGAAGCAAGAAGTACTGAAACCTTGCCACCATGCATCTTCTCTTTGCGCTTCGAGTTGGGGCTGAACTCGCCTTCTTCTCCAAATCATTTGCATGGGATGATCTTATCAACACGTCGAAGCAGATCTTCAGCCATTGCCACGTAAGTGAGCTCAAGTGAATTTACTTTTGTGGCTTGCACGAAAACGTTCGTGTGAACTGAACTGTCATTCACAACGAACAATACCACTTTTCCAAAATACAAACTTTCGCGATGCAGTGCACATACTGTGAAGGCCGTGACATTGCACTCTCCAGCAATCGGCTGCCACGTCCAGTAAGCACTGGGCAGTCGGCAGTTCCCCACATCAGGCAGCACTGGGGAGATTACTTCGGGCGACGCACTTCTTTCTTCTAAAACGTCTACCTTGTCTGTACACGCGGCATTACTTGTCTCGTGTCTCGGAGACTTCACAGGAAGGCCACACGTCGACGTTTTCGACTTTCTTTTCTGGGGTGCCTTCTTCTACAAATACTGAGGAAGGTTGGGGAACACAGTCGGAATCGCATCGCTTGTCAGCACAGATCGATCACAAAGAATCGTCACTGTCACGCCGTTGATCGTGTGCGTAAACGATCGCACAATATACTGCTCATCAAAATGCAGCTCGCAGACTCTTGAGCTTGCGTCGAGGACTTGATCTGCACGTGGCACTGCACACTGCCATGCTTTTAAGCGTTCAGGCTCTTTCGGCACGGAAAACAGCGACACACGTTGACCAGATCTCCTCGACGAGGCGTAGCCGAACGAACAGCCGGGTGTGAAGCAGTGTGTCTGCGTCGTTTTCTTCTTCTTGACGTCCGATTCCATAGCGTTGGCGGTAACGCACGAAAACTTGCACGAACAATCTACGCCGTGTTTTGTAAAACAGCGCGGAATAGAACGGGCGAAGCACACACGACTTAACGCGGCACAGGCACAGCACGAAAAAAAAGCACGTGAGCGCTCCGCGGCGAGCATCGAACTGCCTGCAGCAGCGCCGCCGTGTGTCCGCGGCCGTTTCATGAAGCAAGGCAGCGCTCTCTCTCTGCCGCCGCAATGCCGCTCGCGCCACCTCCCCCTCTAGCCAACATATCCGTGTGTGTTCGTGTGGCTTGGAGCTGTTCTTTCACGAAAACTTAAATTAGCAAACAATCATCGTTTGCGCTTCACAACGTTATTCCTTTAGACTTACCATTTTGAATCAAGTCACTAAGTTCAAAAGGGTTTGTTCTTTCCTTAAAAATAAAACTGAAACACAGCAATAAACGAAGGGCCGCGTCTGCTGCCACCGCGTGGCACAAACCATAGAGTTTCTCACAATACTTACTAGAGGGAATTTGGCGCTAGTGTCTATGCTAGCCACAGGCCCCTGTGGCTAGCATTTTTGGATATCAAGGGAGCGTACGGTAGCGTGGTTCAAGAGGCATTGTGGGGAATACTAGACACACTAGGCGTAGAACATGTAGTGACTAATCTTTTAAAGGATATCTATAAAGGTAACAAGGTAGTTATAAAGTGAGAAAAACAGGTATCCAAGCCTGCAGAGGTAAAACGGGGGCTTAGGCAGGGGTGTCCCCTGTCACCCTGATTATTCATGATGTACCTACAAGGATCAGAGGCGAAATTAGACGGAAGTACACTGGGCTTCAACCTCTCTTTAGTCAAAGAAGGAAAACTCATTGATCAGGCACTACCAGTATTATTGTACGCAGATCATATAGTGCTAATGGCCGACAACAAGGAAGATTTGCAGATTGATGGACGTCTGCGGTAATGAGGGCGATAGCTTAGACTTTAGATTCAGTAAAGAAAAATCAGCAGTCATGATTTTCAATAATAACGAAGGTAGTGAGCTTAGAATACCAGAGGTCACGCTAGAGATAACAGATAAATACAAATATCTGGGCGTATAAATAAGCAATGGGACCGAGTGCCTAAGGGAACACGAAATATACGTGACCACTAAAATAGCAGGAATGCAGCAGTGATGAAAAATAGGGCACCGTGGAATTACAATAGGTATGTTGTTGTGACAGGAATATAAAAAAGAGGTCATGGTTCCTGGTCTGACATTCGGCAATGCAGTCTTGTGCATGAGGACAGAAGTTCAAGCAAGATTAGAAATTTTACAACGTGGAATAGGTAGGCTTGCCTTAGGAGCTCACGGGAATACACCAAATCAGGGAGTACAAGGTGATACGGGATGGACATCATTTGAGGGCAGGGAAGCCGGCAGCAAGATGAAATTTGAGAAGCAATTGAGAGAAATGGGGGAGGAGCGTTGGGCAAGGAAGGTTTTCAGCTATGTGTACATGAATGTCGATACAAAATGGAGGAAGCGAACCAGAAAATTGACTGGTAAATACTTAGAAAACAGCAGGTAGCCAAACCAAAGAGAACTATCGGTTTAGAAGAAGGGGAAGGAAGCTGAGGCGTATATGAGGAGAATCGGCATGATTAACTAGTCCGCACTAGAGATCTATCGAACTTTTAAGCAGGAAATTGCCAAGGAAAGGATCTATGATAATAATCGGGGTAGTTCTCTAATGTTTGATGCCAAAACGGGAGTATTGCGAACCAAGACATATCGGGCCGAATACGAAGGGGTAGACACAGTATGCAGTGCGTGTGGAGAGGAAGAAGAAACCGCCGAACACTTGATAATGTTCTGTAAAGGGCTTCACCCTATAGTTCAGGATGATGGCGCAGAGTTTTTTAAAGCACTGGGGTTTAGGAACAGGGATGGCAAAATAGACTTTAAGCGGGTAGACTTAAATAGAAGGAGGTTATATGATTGATGGCTAAAGTCAAGGTACGAGTGAAAATTAAACCCTTCACTGCAAAGTACGAATCCTCAGCCTCACTATTCTTGTGAAAAAAAGAAAAAAAAATCTAATGGTTAATTCACTGAGTATTACTGCTATGTGGCGCTAGACGCAGCCCGATCTAAAGGGTGCAGCTTCTATGGTACAGCCGCATCCATCCATCTATAGAACTTTGAGTGAGCGTGGCGGCTGCAAGTGCTGGCCAGCTCTTTCACAGCAGCAGTTGTCGAGCGACGTGCTATTGCTGTGGCTATTGTAGCACCGAGTTTTTGCTGTCAGCTATGAACCATACGCACCATTCAAGAAGTCGGTATGTGCTTTAGTGCCTAAGCCATGCCGCGATATCGGCAAAACCACTGCTACGCACCTGGGTGCCAAACTGGCTATGTGTTCGTGAAGGGTGGGCCGAAGCTTTCGTTGCTTGGCGTCCCGAAGGATGAGAACAGGCGTACACAATGGGAGAACCTGCGCAAAGCGGATAAGCCTCTGAAAGACACCAGCGCAGTGTGTGAGCTTTACTCCAAGCCGCGTTATGTGCTCAGAGACTATGTGCATGATATTGAGGGAAAATAAGTGCAGATACCTCGCGGGAGACCCATTCTCCGCGCTCGATTACTCAGACATAAATACAAAATTCACTCGTTTAATTCAGAAATCAGTACATAATATCAACTATGTCCTCGAGCTTAGCAAAAGACAACCTGTATGTCTCCTGACGAGGCCTTCACCCCAGATAACACTGTGCCCCATACTAACCAATCTCCCTGCCAGCCAGATTATAGAATGTTTTAGTAAACAAATATAAAGTGAAAATGAAGGAGTTTGCAGTTTTTTGCCCGACGGCATGACGGTGGCTGTAATACGAGAGGCCTTGTCAACAAGAATTCAATTATTATTGTTTTATTCTATTTTTTCAACAAGGTGAGCCAGTTGATATAAGTGATGACATCACAGTATGCTGCTGAAGCTCTCCGGCCAGGCTCTTTGAAAGAAGAAACCCTGAAGGACTTCCTGTCGTACCTTGATCAATGGGAAAGGCATGCCAAAGAAACTGGTGGATTTTCAAGTGACTCCACAGCAGTTGGCTTGCGTGTCACCATTTCAAGCACTTTCGAGTTGCTTGCCTACTTGACATCGAAGGTTGGATACAAACCCCTAATGACATCAAACACCAGCCAGGACCCACTCGAGAATTTCTTCGGAATTGTAAGACAGGCTTCTGGTAATAATGATCACCCAACTCCGACACAGTTCCTAATCACTGTGAATTGCCTCTCAGTTTATGGTCTGGTTAGGTCTGTTAGCAATGGAAACTACTAGGAAAGTACCCTGGCCTCCTTGCTGGAAGTTGACATGATCTAATCATCAACTGATAGAGAGAAGTGCATTCAAACTGCTGATACCACTGCAGCTGAAGAGAAAACAAAAAAAATCATGGTACACCAGCATAATGCTGGCGCGCAGGCTTCAGATGACCACAGCCAGAACGTGGTCAGAAGCGATTCCAGGCTCATTTACCATATTTCGGGCTATGTTGCATGAAAATGCGTTGTCAATGCTAGAACAAAGTGACAAGATTGCGTCAAGCTGCTCACCGTGACCTCACCTGGTGAAAGTTTTCAGATTGCTCGGTTAACAATTTATTGTGACCAAGGAGGCCTCCTCCATCCATCTAGTCAGCTAGCTGCGCGGCTTTGTGAATAAACTCGGAGATATATTCACAGATTGTTTCTGCCAGAGCGAGCTGCACTCTGACAGCATTATGGACATGCTGGCAGTTGTTCAGCACAGACTTTTCATCGAAATTAGTTCCAGTGTGCATGCAGCTACTCTCCCAGCGAAGGTAATTAGTTTTTACGTTGTAACACGTCTTCATTTTTATGTGAAAAGACTGAACAGTGACAAAGGAGGAAAGTGGCAGAGGGCCAAGCAGTTGAAGCTGAGCCGTTGCACATGATGAAGTGAAGAAAGTGTATAAAAATCAGTGATTGAATATTGTGCTTCAGTTTTGAAAGTAAGAGCTTTGTGTCAGGGACAGAAGCATGTACATAGGCCTAACAGATGTGCAACAGCGTAATTATAGTTATTAAAAACCCCGAGAAAACTATTGTGGCTTATGCAACAACCAAATTAGAACAAAAGATATTTCAGCGACAATTTCATGTCATCATAGCAAAGGCACAAACTCAGCCAGCACGCCTGCATGTTAAAGCTCAGCTAGAAAGCGAGCGTGCACTGTTTTCAAATTATCTGGAGGAAGGCAAGACAATCCTTTTATGTTAGGTCTATGCAGCATGTAACCGTATATCTGGTCCCTTTAATACTAATGATATTTGGGGTTTAAAGTCCCAAAACCACTACATAAGTATCAGAGACGCCGTAGTGCAGGGCTCTGGAAGTTTCGACCATCTGGGGTTCTTAAACGTGCACTTAGATGAAAGTACCCGGCTGATCACTGTATGAAACCGTATATTTTGAAGGGTACCCCGTCCTTTTGGGCAGGGTGAGGTGTTATATTGGAGAAAATACAATGTGGCTTGAACAAATGTAGTGCTTGTCGAAATGTGCAAAGAACTCAAGCTCCCCCGCCCCCAAGAAAAAAATTTATTAACTGCGTCGCACTAGAAAGGAGCAAGCATATCTGCATAAGCTGCCGTCAGACTAACCTTCGGAAAATCTATCGCAAAAAAAGAAAATAATGGTGAAGCGAGAACAACATACGCCCTCAATGCAGTCATACTGTACTGTAACGGGAAGTCTATACAAGCAAGGTTATTATAAAAATATCGAAGAAACAAGCGTCGCAACTTGTACGAGCCCAGCGGCGAGCAGCTTCTGCAGCCGAAGCTTTCATCGAAGATGCCTGTGGCGCTACCTCTCCTAAGCGACACCAACTGCGTCAGAGGAGCGGCGGAGTAAGACCACTAGTACCACTACACCTTTGTCTAATTTTCATACTTCTGGCCTGCTTATGGCTCCGTGTTATGGTGGCTAGACGAAGAGGTGGCGCTAGCGCTGCGCGAAAGGCGATCCGCCACTCCATGACACGTAGCGGTGGCGCTGCGGCTCGTAGAAAGGCAATGTGAGGTCGAGAAAAAAATGGAGAAAATGATGGTTGCCCAGAGTGAACTGCTGATGGGAATCGCCGAGCTCGAAACTTCGTTAGCGACAGAGCAAAAGAAAACGAGGGCAATGGGAGAAAGACTGAAGTCCGCCAAGGAAGCACTAGCGAAGCTGAACAAATAAGCGGCCTACGGAGATAACAGTAGGGAACCGGCAACGAGAACGGTGGAGAAGGAAGAGCAAGCAAGTTTGGAAAAAACAGGTTTAGCTGGTTCAATGGTCGCAAGGCCCAGCTTCAGCGAGGTAGTGGTGGGGCTGCGAGGGGACAAAGCAGCCGTCGTGACAGGTGCAAGTAGCCCCTAGGTGCAGAACGCTCCAGCTGAAAAGTCACAGCATGTGATAATCGCCGGGGACTCAAATTGAAATCGATGCACAGAAGCCATCAAAGAGAGGGTAAGAGGTGACAAGAGGGTTGCAGTGGGGGCGTTCCCAGGACGCAAGCTTGAAGCAGTCATGAGACAAGCGAGCGCAAAACTCAAAACTACAGCTGATAGACGAAACCTCGTGATAATTTCAGGCGGTTTAAACGATGCCTTAAATGAAGATACAGCAGGACTAGCAACCACACTGGCGAAAGCCGTCGATGACATGCGCACCACTTCTCCTCAGATACAAGTAGTGATATGCACAATACCGGAGGTACCAGTGCATGATAGCAACCTGCAAAGAGTGGTTGTCAATGCAAACTAAGAAATATGACGGTTGAGTCGAGAGAAAGGCTTTGAGGTGGTGGAAATAAACAGAGAGGTGCATAGGTGGGCTGGTTTTCAACGAGAGAGAATTCACTTCGATGGGCGGCTAGGTCATGAGGTGGATTGGCGACTTGCAGGACGCGCAATAGCTTTTTTGTGGGGCAAGCGGGCCCTTCGGGGTGAAGGATAGCTAGTAACGAGGAAAACAACCAGGGGGACTCTTTGACAGGTGATATGGATAGATACGATTCCAAAGTGGCACCAATATCTAAGATAGGTAGAGTCCGGGCCATAAATAGAAGTAGCCACGAGCGCCGAGCCAATTCAGACATAGGGTATATTAACATGCAGGGTGGTAGGAACAGGCTAAAGTGGGAAAAGATAGAAGAACAGCTAAGGGAAGAGAGGCCGATGGTATACGGTTTTGTAGAAACACATCTCAGAGACATGGAACAACCTCCGAACAATCCGGACTACGCGTGGGGATATTGTAATAGAACAGAAGGCAGCAGAAAGGGGGGTGGTATTGGGGCATTCATTCATAAAAGTATAGACTGGCAAAGGGTCAAGCAAGAGTGAAAGGATTATTTATGTCTACAAGGGAAAGTGGCAGGTCAAGTGACACTCGTTGGTTTCGTGTACTTGTGGACGGGAGCAAAGGCCAGACAGGAAAACCAGCCAATGGTAGAGTGTATATCAAAGGACATTCAGGAGTTAGGAAGAGAGTACGAGATAATTATACTAGGAGACCTGAATGCGCATATAGAAAATATAGATGGGTATACCAACCCGACAGGCAAAATGATCATGGATATGTGTGAAAGGCTTGATTTGATCATTTGCAACAATACCGAGAAGTGTGAAGGGCAAATAACATGGGAGGTAGGAAGGCTGCAGTCGACTATAAATTATGCACTGATGTCACATAGGATGTATGATAAGCTCAGGGGAATGCACATAGATGAAGGTGGCTCCAGAAGTCTGGGTAGTGATCACAAACGTATCAAACTAAGTTTTGTAAGAGCAAAGAAAGTGGAAAGGAGACAACATCAGCAACTACAGGAAAATTTTTATCCAGAAAGGAAAATTGAAATAGCCACTAAATAAATTGAGAAAGTAATCACGGAGGATAATAAGACAGTGTGGACATACACGAATCTAATTAGACTTTTTGAGCTAGAGCTTGCTAAGACGCGTGACAAGTCACCCCAGAAAAAAAAGACACAAACCCAAAAGTTGGTGGGATGAGGAAGTTAAGAGAGCCATAGCAAAACGTCAGGAAGCCTCTAGGGAACACAAAAATGCTAAGCAGCGGGGTGAATCGAAAGATGATGTTGAAAGAAAATGGGAAACCTTTCTAAGCTGTAGAAGGGATGCATCCGTTCTGATCAATGAAAAGATTAGAAGAAAGGGAGCTCAGTGGCTGGCAGAAGTACATAAAAAGATAGAAAGGCAGCTGAGAAATTTTGGAACCATTTAAACTCCCCAAGAAATGAGACGAGCCTAGAGCAGAGTTTTATAACTACAGTCCAAGGTGCCAGGCTAGAAGGGGATAAAGCTATTGAATATATATTCAATAGCTTTATCCCCTTTATCACAAGGGTGACAGAAAATTTCAACAAAGAAGTACTTTATGCAACACAACAGACAAGGACGAGTCCAGTGGTGCAATGGCTCCATTATCACAACGAGAGTGGGAAAGGGCGGGGAAAAGGGTTCCTAGCGGAGCGGTTTTGAAAGCTTAGATGTATTGTTGTGCTCATTCCAAAACGAGACGTCGATAATGAAATGAGCGCCGTGTACGCAGTAGATAGAATGCCGCGGCGGACGGGCATCTGGATGGATGGATGGATGGATATGGCTGTACCCTTTAGATCGGGCGGTGGCTAGCGCCACCAAGCCGTAATACTTAATGAACCAAAAACTGGATTTATTTTTTTCTTTAAAAAGCGAGTTTGAGGATTCGTACTTTGCAGTGAAGAGTTTAATTTTCACTCGTGCCTTGACTTTAGCCACCAATCAGATAACCTCCTTCTAGTTAAGTCTACCCGCTTAAAGTTTATTTTGCCGTCCCGGTCCCTAAACCCCAGTGTTTTGAAAAACTCTGCGCCATATTCCTGAACTATAGGGTGATTCCCTTTACAGAACATTATCAAGTGTTCGGCAGTTTCTTCTTCCTCTCCACACGCACTGCATACTGTGCCTACCTCTTCGTATTTGGCCCGAAATGTCTTGGTTCGCAGTACTCCCGTCCTGGCCTCAAACAGTAGAGAACTACCCCGAGTATTATCATAGATCATTTCCTTGGCAATTTCCTGCTTAAAAGTTCGATAAATCTCTTGTGCGGACATCTTAATCATGCCCATTCTCCATATGTCAGTCTCCGTTTCCTTCACTTTCTTCTTAACCGATAGTTCTTTTGGTTTGGCCACCTGCTGTTTTCTAAGTATTTACCAGTCAACTTCCTGGTTCGCTTCCTCCATTTTGTATCGACATTCTTCATGTACAAGTAGCTGAAAACCTTCCTAGCCCAACGCTCTCCCCCCATTTCTCTCAATCGCTTCTCAAATTTCATCTTGCTGCTAGCTTCCCTGCCCTCAAATGATGCCCATCCCATATCACCTTGTACTCCCTGATTTGGTGTATTCCCGTGAGCTCCTAAAGCAAGCCTACCCATTCCACGTTGCTTAATTTCTAATCTTGCTTGAACTTCTGATCTTATGCACAAGACCGCATTGCCGAACGTCAGCCCAGGAACCATGACCCCTTTCCATATTCCTCTGACAACATCATGCCTATTGTAATTCCACAGTGCCCTATTTTTCACGACAGCTGCATTCCTGTTACCTTTAGTCGTCACGTATATTTCGTGTTCCCTCAGGTACTCGGTCCCATTGCTTATCCATACGCCCAGATATTTGTATTTATCTGTTATCTCTAGCGTGGCCTCCTGTATTCTAAGCTCACTACCTTCGTTGTCATTGAAAATCATAACTGCTGATTTTTCCTTACTGAATCTAAAATCTAACCGATCTCCCTCATTACCGCAGATGTCCATCAATCTCTGCAAATCTTCCTTGTTGTTGGCCATTAGCACTATATCATCTGCGTACATTAATGCTGGTAGTGCCTGATCAATAAGTTTTCCTCGTTTGACTAAAGAGAGGTTGAAGCCCAGTCCACTTCCCTCTAATTCTGCCTCTAATCTTTGTAGGTACATCATGAATAATAAGGGTGACAGGGGGAACTCCTGCCTAAGCCCCCGTTTTACCTCTGCAGGCTTGGATACCTGTTTTTCCCACTTTATAACTACCTTGTTACCTTTATAGATACCCCTTAAAAGATTAGTGACTACATGTTCCACGCCTAGTGTGTCCAGTATTTCGCACAATTCTTCTTGAACCACGCTATCGTACGCTCCCTTGATATCCAAAAGTGCTAGCCACAGGGGCCTGTGTTCCTTTTCTGCTATTTCGATTCACTGCGTCAGTGAAAACAGATTGTCTTCCAACCTCCTGTGTTTCCGAAACCCATTCTGCAGTTCCCACAGCACCCCCTCATCCTCTATCCACGCCTACAGTCTTTCTTTTATATTCTGCATCGCCAGCCTGTAGACCACTGATGTCACTGTTATAGGATGGTAGTTGTTTATGTCAGCTTTGTCCCCCTTTCCTTTATAAATCATGCTCATCCTGCTAAGTTTCCATCCATCGGGAACTTCACCATCGATTATTATTGTACTCACTGCCTCTCTCAAAGCCTGCTTAGACTTCGGACCTAATGTCTTGATCAGACTAATTGGAATGCCATCTGGGCCTGTTGATGTACTACTAGGAACCCTTTTCTCAGCCCTTTCCCACTCTTGTTGTGAAAATGGAGCAATTGCACCACTTGATTTGTCCTTGTCTATTGTGGTGCATAAAGTACTTCTTTGTTGAAACTTTCCTGTCACCCTTGTTTTTATATATTCAATAGCTTCGTCCTCTTCTAGCCTAGCACCTTGGGCTGTTGTTATAAAACTCTGCTCTAGGCTCGTCTCATTTCTTAGGGAGTTTAGATGGTTCCAAAATTTTGCAGCTGCCTTTCTATCTTTTTTATGTACTTCTGCCAGCCACTGAGCTCCCTTCCTTCTAATCTTTTCATTGATCAGAAGGGATGCATCCCTTCTACAGCTTAGAAAGTTTGCCCATTTTCTTTCAACATCATCTGTCGGTTCACCCCGCTGCTTAGCATGCCTGTGTTCCCTAGAGGCTTCCTGACATTTTGCTATGGCTCTCTTAACTTCCTCATCCCACCAACTTTTGGGTTTGTGTCTTCTTTTCCGGGGTGACTTGTCACGCGTCTTAGCGAGCTCTAGCTGAAAGAGTCTTATTAGATTCGTGTATGTCCACACTGTTTTATTATCCTCCGTGATTACTTTCTCAATTTGTTTAGTGGCTATTTATATTTGCCTTTCTGGATAAAAATTTTCCCGTAGTTGCTCATCTTGTCTCCTTCCCACTTTCACTGCTCTTCAAAAACTTAGCTTGATACGTTTGTGATCGCTACCCAGACTTCTGGAGCCACCTTCATCTATGTGCATTTCCCTGAGCTTATCATACATCCTATGTGACATCAGTGCATAATCTATCGTCGACTGAAGCCTTCCTACCTCCCATGTTATTTGCCCTTCACACTTCTCGGTACTGTTGCAAATGATCAAATCAAGCCTTTCACACCTATCCATGATCATTTTGCCTGTCGGGTCGGTATACCCATCTATATCTTCTATGTGCGCATTCATGTCTCCTAGTATAATTATCTCGCACTCTCTTCCTAACTCCTGAATGTCCTTTGATATACACTCTACCATTGCCTGGTTTTCCTCTCTGGCCTTTGCTCCCGTCCACAAGTACACGAAACCAAGGAGTGTCATTTGACCTGCCACTTTTCTATTTAGCCATAAATGTTCCTTGCACTCCTGCTTGACCCTTTGCCAGTCTGTACTTTTATGAATGAATGCCCCAATACCACCCCCCTTTCTGCTGCCTTCTGTTCTATTACAATATTCCCACGCGTAGTCTGGATTGTTCGGAGGTTGTTCCATGTCCCTGAGATGTGTTTCTACAAAACCGTATACCATCGGCCTCTCTTCCCTTAGCTGTTCTTTTATCTCTTCCCAATTCAGCCTGTTCCTACCACCCTGCATGTTAATATACCCTATGTCTGAATTGGCTCGGCGCTCGTGGCTACTTCTATTTATGGCCCGGACTCTACCTATCTTAGATATTGGTGCCACTTTGGAATCGTATCTGTCCATACCACCTGTCGAAGAGTCTCCCTGGTTGTTTTCCTCGTTACCAGCTATCCTGCACCCCGAAGGGCTCACTTTCCCCCAAAAAAGCTACTGCGCGTCCTGCAAGTCGCCAACGCACCTCATGACCTAGCCGCCCATCGAAGTGAATTCTGTCTCGTTGAAAACCTCCCCACCTATGCACCTCTCTGTTTATTTCCACCACCTCAAAGCCTTTCTCTCGACTCATCCGCCATATCTCTTGGTTTGCGTTGACCACCGCTCTTTGCAGGTTGCTATCACGCACCGGTACCTCCGGTATCGTGCATATCACTACCTGTACCTTAGGAGAAGTGGCGCGCATATCATCGACGCCTTTCGCCAGTGTGGCTGCTAGTCCTGCTGCATCTTCATTTAAAACATCGTTTGAACCGCCTGGAATTATCACGAGGTTTCGTCTATCAGCTGTCGTTTTGAGCTTTGCGCTCGCTTGCTTCATGACTGCTTCCACCTTGCGTCCTGGGAACGCCCCTACTGCAACCCTCTTGTCACCTCTTACCCTTTCTTTGATGGCTTCTGTGCATCGATTTAAATTTAAGTCCCCGGCGATTATCACATGCTGTGACTTTTCAGCTGGAGCGTTCTGCACCTGGGGCCTACTTGCACCTGTGACGCCGGCTGCTTTGTTCCCTCCCTGCCCCCCCACTACCTCGCTGAAGCTAGGCCGTGCGACAGTTGAACCGGCTACACCTGTTTTTTTCCAAACTTGCTTGCTTTTCCTTCTCCACCGTTCTGGTTGCCGGTTCCCTACTGTTCTCTCGGTAGGTCGCTTCTTTGTTCAGCTTCGCTAGCACTTCCTCGGCGGACATCAGTCTTTCTCCCATTGCCCTCGTTTTCTCCTGATCTGTCGCCAACGCAGTCCCGAGCTCGGCGATTCTCATCAGCAGTTCACTCTGGGCAACCATCATTCTCTCCATTTTTTCCTCGACTTGACATTGCCTACACTTCTCGTCAGCCTCTTCTCCATCCGCTTCTACGCTTGGGTTCACTTTCAAACCCACTCCACATCCTGAACACTTTACAGTCTTTTTAACCATGCCTTTCTGACACCAATTGTCCCTATACTCGATAATTACTAAACTCGAGCTCTGCACTACGAAAAAAAAAGAAAGTCCAAGCTCTACTACAAAAATTTGCGTGTTCAATGTACGCGCACCTCCCCCACGGGGTGGCAAAAGAAAAAAAAACAACAAAAAAATTCAAACACACACACCCGCACTAACTAATAAATTCCTGGTGACTGGCCCCCGAAAAAGCCGTACCATAAAATAAGTGCTACGAAGACTTCAACCGCTGCCTTATAATTATAAAGACAAGCTCAAAACATGCAAAAACACTTATCTGCGCAGTCGATCCGGAGCGCTCAAAAAACACGTCCATCCACCCTGACAGCCTGAAATGCCTGCAGCAGCGCCGCCGTGTGTCCGCGGCCGTTTCATGAAGCAAGGCAGCGCTCTCTCTCTGCCGCCGCAGTGCCGCTCGCGCCACCTCTCCCTCTAGCCAACATATCCGTGTGTGTTCGTGTGGCTTGGAGCTGTTCTTTCACGAAAAAATAAATTAGCAAACAATCATCGTTTGCGCTTCACAACGTTATTCCTTTAGACTTACCATTTTGAATCAAGTCACTAATTTCAAAGGGTTTGTTCTTTCCTTCAAAATAAAACTGAAACACAGCAATAAACGAAGGGCCGCGTCTGCTGCCACCGGGTGGCACGAACCATAGAGTTTCTCACAATACTTACTAGAGGGAACTCTGGCGCTAGTGTCTATGCTAGCCACAGGCCCCTGTGGCTAGCATTTTTGGATATCAAGGGAGCGTACGATAGCGTGGTTCAAGAGGCACTGTGGGGAATACTGGACACACTAGGCGTGAAACATGTGATCACTAATCTTTCAAAGGATATCTATAAAGGTAACAAGGTAGTTATAAAGTAGAAAAAAACGGGTATCCAAGCCTTCAGAGGTAAAACAGGGGCTTAGGCAGGGGTGTCCGCTGTCACCCTTATTATTCATGATGTACCTACGAGGATGAGAGGCCAAATTAGAGGGAAGTGGACTGAGCTTCAACCTCTCTTTAGTCAAACAAGGAAAACTTATTGATCAGGCACTACCAGCATTAATGTACGCAGATGATATAGTGCTAATGGCCAACAACAAGGAAGATTTGCAGAGATTGATGGACATCTGCGGTAATGAGGGAGATAGGTTAGATTTTAGATTCAGTAAGGAAAAATCAGCAGTCATGATTTTCAATGACAACGAAGGTAGTGAGCTTAGAATACAGGAGGCCACGCTAGAGATAACAGATAAATACAAATATCTGGGCGTATGGATAAGCAATGGGACCGAGTACCTGAGGGAACAGGAAATATACGTGACGACTAAAGGTAACAGGAATGCAGCAGTGATGAAAAATAGGGCACTGTGGAATTACAATAGGTATGATGTTGTGAGAGGAATATGGAAAGGGGTCATGGTTCCTGGGCTGACGTTCGGAATGCGGTCTTGTGCATGAGATCAGAAAAGCAAGATTAGAAATTCAGCAACGTGGAATAGGTAGGCTTGCTTTAGGAGCTCACGGGAATACACCAAATCAGGGAGTACAAGGTGAAATGGGATGGACATCATTTGAGGGCAGGGAAGCTAGCAGCAAGATAAAATTTGAGAAGCGATTGAGAGAAATGGGGGAGAAGCGTTGGGCTAGAAAGGTTTTCAGCTACTTGTACATGAAGAATGTCGATACAAAACGGAGGAAGCGAACCAAGAAATTGACTGGTAAATACTTAGAAAACAGCAGGTGGCCAAACCAAAAAGAACTATCGGTTAAGAAGAAAGTGAAGGAAACGGAGACTGACATGTGGAGAATGGGCATGATTAAGAAGTCCGCACTAGAGACCTATTGAACTTTTAAGCAGGCATTTGCCAAGGAAAGGATCTGTGATAATACTCAAGGTAGTTTTCTACTGTTTGATGCCAGGAGGGGAGTACTGCGAACCAAGACATATCCTGCCAAATACGAAGGGGTAGACACAGTATGCAGTGCGTGTGGAGAGGAAGAAGGAACTGCCGAACACTTGATAATGTTCTGTAAAAGGCTTCACCCTATAGTTCAGGATGATGGCGCAGAGTTTTTCAAAGCACTGGGGTTTAGGGACCGGGAGGGCAAAATAAACTTTAAGCGGGTAGACTTAACTAGAAGGAGGTTATCTGATTGGTGGCTAAAGTCAAAACACGAGTGAAAATTAAACTCTTCACTGCAAAGTAGAAATCCTCAAATTCACTTTTTAAAGAAAGTAAATCTAGTTTTTGGTTCATTAATTATTATGGCTTGATGGCGCTAGCCACCGCCTGATCTAAAGGGTACAGCCATATCCATCCATCGCTCTATCCATCCTATCACGTTTCTTTCCTCCGTGCATCCTATGGAAGCGTCAACACATGGCACTTCAGCGAGCATGTGAATGATGGGTAGTACACACATTTGTCTGATTTTCGTACTTCTGGCCTGCTTCTGGCTCCGTGTGTATTCGTGTGGCTTGAAGCTGTTTTTTCACGAAAACATAAATTATCAAATGTTCACCGTTTCGCTTCACAACCTTATTCTTTTAAGCTTACCATTTTGAATCAAGTCACTAAGTTTCAAAGGGTTTGTTTTTTCTTTCAAAACAAAACTGTAACTAGCAATAAACAAAGCCGCAAGTACGATTCGCCACCCGCAAGTACGAAGATTAGGCAAATGTGTGTCATTATCATCATCATCAGCCTGACTACGTCCACTGCAGGACAAAGGCCTCTCCCATGTTTCGCCAGTTACCCCGGTCCTGTGCTTGCTGCTGCCAATTTATACTTGCAAACTTCTTAATCTCATCTGCCCACCTAACCTTCTGTCTCCCCCTAACCCACTTCCCTTCTCTGGGAATCCAGTTAGTTACCCTTAATGACCAGCGGTTATCCTGTCTACGCGCTACATCCCCGGCCCATGTCCATTTCCTTTTCTTTATTTCAACTACAATATCCATAACCCCCATTTATCCCCTAATCCACTCTGCTATCTTCTTGTCTCTTAAGGTTACACCTACCATTTTTCTTTCCATTGCTCGCTGCGTCGTCCTCAATTTAAGCTGAACCCTCTTTGTAAGTCTCCACGTTTCTGCTCCATAGCTAAGTACGGGCAAGATACAGCTGTTATATATTTTCCTCTTGAGGGATAGTGGCAATCTACCTGTCATAATTTGAAAGTGCTTGCCGAATCGGCTCCACCCCATTCTTATTCTTCTAGTTACTTCAATCTCGTGGTTCGGCTCTCCTGTTATTACCTGCCCTAAGTAGACATAGTCTTACAACTTCAAGTGCACTATTACCTATCTCGAAGTGCTGTTGCTTTCCGAGGTTGTTGTACATTGCTTTCGTTTTCTGCAGATTAATTTTAAGACCCACCTCTCTGCTCTCCTTGTCTAACTCCGTAATCATGAGTTGCGTAATCATGAGAAGAGCGCCGTGGGGACACGGCGCTCTTCTCGGCCGTCACTCACTCTGTTCAATGTATCAGGTGCTGATCGGGCTCATGGCAGCGGCGGCGACGTATGCTACACCCGTGGCATTTCGACCGATCGACACATGGCCAGCGGCTCTTGGCATTCCACAAGCGACTACGCATGATCTACTAGATTCACCAAGCACCTCGGAGCGGTGCCATCTGCGCATCGAAACGAGCTGGATGACAAAGCATCGTGGTACGCTTCCGGATCCGCCTACTGCTGGCTACAAAAGGGAGCCCCTGAACCAATGCCCACTGGGACACGGCGCTCTTCTCGGCCGTCACTCACTCTGTTCAATGTATCAGGTTAGTTATTTATGCCGTTGTAATTGCTTTAGAAGCAGTGATGACATGCTTCTTAGAGTGTCGTGTCCCATTAACGGTAAATGGCTTATCTGGACGTGCTATGCTGTTTCTCGCGAGTGTATGGCTGCCGCATTGAATTGGTCTGTCTTGGAGGGTTACGATGTGGCCTCTCAGACATTACTACTCTTGGCTGGTGACATAGAACAAAACCCTGGCCCTATGTCTGTGCCTGAGCGAGAACAGATAAGTAAAATCGAAGAAATGCTAAAGGTGCTACAGTCAGGGCAGGTAACCGTGTTGGAAAAGCTGTCGGGCATTGCTAAAACTCAGGATGAGCTTCGGAAAAAGCTGGACGACGTGATTACTAAAACTAATGTAATTGAAAAGCGCCTTACTACACTAGAGGAAACAGAAAAGAAGTTCGCTGACAAACTAGACGACTTAGAAAACAGAAGCCGGAGAACAAACTTGGTATTCTTTGGAATACCAGATAGTCATCCAAAGGAAACTTGGGAAGAATCCGAAAATCTAGTTAAGTCTGTCTGTACGGATGTATTAAAGCTGGAAAATATAGCAATAGAAAGGGCTCATCGTCTCGGGGCCTACAAAACAGAAAGAATTCGTCCAATAATTGCTAGCTTTTCAGGATCGAAATCAAGAGAATCTGTTCTGCGAAATGCATACAGATTCAAGGGGACGTCATACAGCGTATCAGAAGACTTCAGCAAGGCAGTTCAAGAAAAACGCCGGCAGCTTTGGAAGTACAGTAAAGAAAAACAGCTCGACAAGAAAAATCGTGTACATTTAAGTTAGGATAAGCTGGTAATCAATGGACAAGCATTTGCCTGGGATACTGACATGCACCAACCAGTTCCTCTTCGGGCGCATGCTCAGATATTGGGGCGGAAATGACATGATCATTCTAGCTTAAGAACAAATGGGAAATATACCATCACAAAAAGCTTTACACCAGTATTGTTGGTGGTCAATTGTCGAAGCCTAAAAAACAAAACTGATGAGTTTACAATCTTACTTGAAACGGTGAAAGCGCAAATCGTTATGGGTACCGAATCATGGCTTGACGACACAGTATTGGATGTAGAAATATTTCCGCCAGGTTTTACAGTGTACCGTAAAGATAGAAACAGGCACGGTGGTGGCGTGTTTCTTTTAATTTCAAGTAGCCTTGCCAGCGAAGAAGTTGTTTTTGATAATGAAACTGAATCAGTATGGTGCCGCGTCCAATTTCCCCAGGGAAACAACATCGTTTTTGGATCATTTTACCGCCCACCTGACCACAACAATGAATCTTTGATTCAACTTTCCGACATACTATCACAAATATCTCACTGCGTAATACTGGGAGGGGATTTCAATCTGCCCGATATGAAATGGGATTCCGACTGTGTAGCCCCACAAAAAAATCGAAATTGTTCTGCCTTTTCAGAACTAATGAGTGTCTATGGGCTACAATCAATATGTGAACGAACCAACTCGGATTAACGCTTTACTAGATCTTTTACTAAGCAATGACGAAAATGTTATTGTTCACACAAACGTATGTCCAGGAATTAGTGATCATAGTTGCGTTGTTGCAGAGTTAAACGTTTCTAGAATACCTGCGTGTAAGCAAACCCCTCGAAATGTTTTCATGTACGACAGAGGGGACTTTAATGCCATTTCCGAAGAGCTGGTCTTGTATTATCCCACTTTTTTATGCATATCGGAGTCATGCGGCATGGATGAATTGTGGCAAATTTTCCGTGACAAGGTTACAGAGCTGGTGAATATGTACGTACCTCAGAGGTGTCTAAGATGCAGAAAGAGGCACAAACCCTGGTTCAACTCTGAGATACGCAAACTTGTTAGAAAAGCAGCGAATGCCCATAAAAGGTTTCTTAAAAAAAGAACAGCACTAAATAAAACAAAGCTCAAAAGTGTAAACAAAGAGCTTAAGTTAAAACTAAAACAGGCAAAGCGTGTCTTCTTTGACAAGCTAAACACAGACTTGAAGTGTAATCCAAAATTCTTTTGGAAGTATGTCAAGAGCAACAGAAAAGACGACACAGCTATCCCTGACCTTTTAACCCAGGAAAAAACTATAACGGATGACTTGGAGAAAGCTGAAGCATTTAACGCCTATTTTCAGTCAGTGTTTTCAAAAAGAACTGAACACTCTCCAATGCTACCTTCAAAAAATATTGGTAATGAAATGGCGGAAATTGAAATCGATTACGCTGGTTTGGATAGTCTGCTGCGTACTCTGGACACCTCTAAGGCTACAGGGCCTGACGGTATATCATCTCATGTACTTAAAAAGTGTCACGTTATTATTGCACAATATTTATGCATAATGTACAAGTTGTCTCTAGACACCGGCGTTATTCCAAGGGATTGGAAAACAGCCAATGTGGTTCCTGTACATAAGGCAGGAAGCAAAAAACATGTACAAAATTATCGTCCCATATCCTTAATTTCAACCTGTTGCAAATTATTAGAACATGTTATTTATAGCGCATTGTTCAAATATCTCGAATCTACTCATTTTTTTGCCCGCTCCCAGCATGGATTTCGGCAGGGTCGTTCATGCGTCACGCAACTAACTGAATTTCAGCATGACGTACTGACTGCGCTTGACCGTAACAACATTGTTGATGCATTATTTCTCGATTTTCGCAAGGCATTTGATACGGTCCCACATAATCTGTTAGATATTAAACTGGCTTCACTGAATATTAATGCTAAGCTGCAAACCTGGCTACGGAATTACTTAAGTGGTCGTAAACAGTGTGTTGTTTTAAATTCTAAAACGTCTTCATATGTAAACGTGACTTCAGGCGTGCCACAAGGTAGCGTTCTAGGTCCGCTGTTATTTTTGGTTTATATAAATGATATAGCATATAACATAAAATCTTGCATAAAATTATTCGCAGACGATTGCATCATCTACCGTCACATTACTTCAATCACAGACACTGAACTATTGCAAGATGACTTAAACACGGTAACACATTGGTGCTCCATGTGGAATATGTGCTTAAATATCTCGAAGTGCAACCACATCAGCTTTGCAAAGAACATTTCAAAAATCCAGTGCACATACAGTATTAATGGCGAGGCAGTCAAAAAGGTGCCCGAGTGTAAATATTTAGGAATTTACTTGACAGAATCGTTCCATTGGAACAGACACATAGACCAAATGATCTCAAAGGCTAGTAGAACGTTGTTTTTTATTCGTAGAAACTTTCACTGTGCAACAAAAGAAGTGAAAGAAACTCTTTACTTCCTTCTTGTCAGGTCTATACTTGAATATGCTTGTGTTATCTGGGACCCGGCTCAAAAGTATCTTGCAAAAACAATAGAAAAAGTCCAAAACCAGGCAGCCCGTTTCGTCAGCAACAACTACGACCCATTCGCTAGTATGTCAGAAATAAAGGCCATATTAGGCTGGGAAACTCTAAAATCTAGAAGACGGAAACTTCGATTAAAACTTCTGCATAGCATATATTATAACCTAACAGGAATTAATAAGTCTGAATACCTACTAGCACCAACATATCGTTCCACAAGATGCCAACACTCACATAAAATACAAGAATACGCGTACAAAACCACTACTTTTGCCAACTCCTTCTTTTTAAAAACAATTAGAGACTGGAATGAACTTCCCGAAGGTATAGTGAACTTGAGTGACAACAGCGCTTTTTTCTCATCGTTGTGAAATTGTGACATATGTACTTCTCTTTTGGTACCTGTTGTCATGTGCAATATTGTACTAAAATATTTTTTATTTTTATATGTTGTTATAATTGAATTTTTTCACTATGTTTGGCGTCTTATCGCAGAAATGTTTCCTATGACTTCTTATGTATACCCCCCTGCAGTAATGCCACTACGGCGTTGCAGGAACTATGTAAATAAATAAATAAAATAAATTCGTCCCCTGAGTTACTCAGGGGACGAATTGTCCTCCATCTTTCAGCAGATCTGATGTTACCTGATCCTCACCAGCAGCTTTGCCTCTTTGCATGCTCTCCAAAGCTTTTCTGACTTCTTCTATCATTACTGGTGGGGTGTCATCTGGGTTACTGCTAGTTCTTGTAGTATTAAGGTCGTGGTTGTCTCGGCTACTGTACAGATCTCTGTAAAACTCCTCCGCTATTTTAACTATCCTATCTATATTGGTAGTTATTTTGCCTTCTTTGTCCCTTAGTGCATACATCCGACTTTTGCCTATCCCAAGTTTCCTCTTCACTGCTTTGACGCTTCCTCCGTTTTTCAAAGCGTGTTCAATTTTCTCCATGTTATACCTTCTTACATCGCATACCTTACGTCTATTAATCAACGTCGAAAGCTCTGCCAGTTCTATTTTGTCTGTTGTACTTGACACTTTCATGATTTGACGCTTCCTAATTAGGTTCTTCGTTTCCTGGGAAAGCTTGCCAGTGTCCTGTCTAGCTACCCAGCCTCCAACTTCCACTGCACACTCCGTAATGATACTCGTCAGATTATCATTCATTATATCTACGCTAAGGTTGGTTTCCTCACTAAGAGCCGAGTACCTCTTCTGCAGCGACACTCTGAATTCCTGTACTTTCCCTCTCAGTGCTAGCTCACTGATTGGCTTCTTGCGTATCAGTTTCTGTCGTTCCTTCTTCAAGTCCAGGCGAATTCGAGACCGTACCATTCTATGGTCACTGCAACATACCTTGCCAACCTCTTCCACATCCTACACGATTCCTGGGTGTGCAGTCAATATAAAGTCTATTTCGTTCTTATTTTCGCCATTAGGGCTCCTCCATGTCCACTTGCGGTTTTCTCGTTTTCGGTAGAAGGTATTCAAAATCCGTAAATTATTGCGTTCTGCGAATTCTACTAGTAGCTCTCCTCTGGCGTTTCTAGTGCCGATGCCATAATCTCCTACTGCCTGGTCTCCAGCCAGCTTCTTCCCTACCTTTGCATTAAAGTCGCCCATCACTATAGTATACTGTGTTTTTACCTTACTCATTGCCGATTCCACGTCTTCATAGAAGCTTTCAACTGAAGCGTCATCATGGCTGGATGTAGGCGCGTAGGCCTGTACTACCTTCATCTTGCATCTTTTATTCAGTTTAATTACGATAGCTACCACCCCTTCATTAATGCTATAGTATTACTCTATGTTGCCAGCTATGTTTCTGTGAATTAGGAGCCCCACTCCCAGTGCTCTTCTGTCTGCCAAGCCCCGATAGCAAAGGACGTGCCCATTCTGTAGCACCGTATAGGCCTCGTCTGTCCTCCTAACCTCACTGAACCTTATTATATCCCATTTAACACGCTCTAGCTCCTCGAATAGTACAGCTAGACTTCCCTCACTAGATAAGGTTCTAGTGTTAAACGTTGCCAAGTTCAGGTTTCAATGGCGGCCTGTCCGGATCCAGAGATTCTTAGCACCCTCTGCTGCGCTGCAGATCTGACCACCGCCGTGGTCAGTTGCTTCATAGCTGCTGGGGACTGAGGGCCGTGAGTTATCGACGTATGCATGTGGGAGGTATTGGCCAGATAGTGCACCAGGGTGACCAATCCTTCTCTGGTGAGGGAGTGCATTCCCGGCGGTGGTTTTCGGTGAGGCCGCACCCCAGGTCTTCTTAATGCAGTTCCATCAACACGCGGATTCTTTATTATTTTTTTAAATCCGGTTGGAAACTGCGCGGCACCGGTATTTGAACCACGGACCTTTTGCATGCGAGGCGGATGCTCTAACCACTACGCCATCGCCGCACTTTTTACCCAAGCGACGTGTAAATAAAACAATGTGTGAAGAGTACTCAAAATGGTCACAAACTGAAGGATCACTCAGCAAAGTGAAATTGATCAAAAACAGCTTCGATCAACAATGACCAGTAGCCGCCTCAGTGATTTGACATTGCAGAGTGTAGGAGGGTAATTGTTGAAGAGCTCATCAACAAACTCTCTCAGCAAGAGGCACGAAAACGCTTGTACAAACGTACATACCTCCTTTTTCTACTAGAATAATGAAAACAGAGAATATATTATTATGTATACAAGCCCCATTTCAAGGCTGCATTTCTGCAAAACAGTACACCAATTTTCTACACTATGTTTAAAAAAAATATTTTGCAAAAGTTTCGAGATATTCTGCAGTTCAACTGCAGAATAGATATGTGCGATGAATATGTTTTCTTCTCCTATACACCCTATGAAAGTGAATATTGCCTGCAAAAATGTAACCTTATTACATGCCTAAAGGCGAATGATTCGTGCAAAAATAAAAATATGTGCAGGGGTGCAACAGCCGAAATACTATTTGGAGCAGTTTTTGGAGCAGCAAACCGTTACTTTTGGAGCACTAAATTCCAAGTTTGGAGTAGGTTATGGAGAGAAAAACATGCCATTTTAATCATGAATTACCAAATTTGGAGCAGTATAAAAAATAAGGCTTAAATTTAGAAAAAAAAAATATGTATAAATCATTCAACATCCCCCAAATAGTACGGTGTGAACATCAGCACTTCCATTTCAATGAAAGTAGTATTTTGAACTACAGCGCTGAGCAAACAATGATGAAGTCCATATTAGCATTTGTTGCCCCTCTCAAATATTTGACAGACTGCGTATTTAAATATGGATGTGCCAAGCTCGCAACCTTGAAATTTGGGAGATTAGTAAAACCGAGGAGTAGGGGTGGCGAAAAAAAAAAAAAACTCGTGCACAATTTAGTTAGCTTTTTTTAAGGAAGCAAAAATGTCATACACTGCTTCGAATGATTGCCAGCAGCTTATTTAGACATCAGTAATTCTACTAGTATTCGGAATCGTGCAGCATTCAAACGCACGAGTAGCTGAGCAAAATGTGCATTGTGCCACTAACGCTAAAAGCCCCTTCTAAATCTTAATACGCTTTTCTGCAGGGCATTTGTGTACTGCGGTGAAGGTGACTCAAGTAGCATTAAAACCAATGCTAAGAAATTTTCTAACTGCTACACCACCATCCCACTTCCCACCTCCTTTTTTTCACCTCTGTTGGAACATAACCTCTGTTGCTGAATATGGGTTTAGGTGCCTGAGTGTAAAACACAGAAGTAACGGTGGTGTTGAAGAACACAAAAATATTGGTGTTCGAAAACAGAAAAACCTTGTGGTTATGCCGTATGTACATGGCATTTCACACAGATTGAAGAAGGTTGCGGCCAGAATTGATGTCAAACAGGTCTCTTCTGCACCAAGCAAACTCGTGGGTAGTGCAGCTCGGCACGATAAGCAGAATATGTGACATAAAACATGTCAAGAATTACTGCATGTGTAACACATGTGTGGTGTATAGCGTCCCTTTGAAGTTGTGACAGGTTTTACGTTGTACAATCTGGTCGATGTGTCAATGTTTGGCTGAGAGAACATGAAAATCTTCTACCCTCAGGCACTGGTTGTACCTCGCCGTTGCATTGCAAGCTGTGTGGTTGTATGCCCCTCTTTGATAAGGTGACAATCTTAGGTAAGGCTAAGACGCAGCGTGAATAGGAGATTATTGAGGCACTGCATATCTAGAAACTGGGTCCAGACAAATGTGTTAGTGCGACTTCAGTTTATCTCACAAAAAAAAGAACGCTTGTTTCAAGCACAGAGGTGATTTGCTTAGATTAGCCAGCTTGGTTTTTGGTATCTGTGCATGCATTGTATGAACTTGGGAAAAAGCTTTTTTTTACGAAATGAACGTCAGTTATTAGTGCCACGTCTCTGCTGCTCTGTTTTTTTTTTTCAGATTTTGAGGCTCTGTGGCTTTTTTTGTAGTTAACTTGGTATCCCAGCACAGACAAAGATAATGAGCAGCTCGGTAAGATGTGCAAAGTGTGTGTTCAAGCTGCACCGATGCGTCCCCGGGATTCCGGCCCACGCGCAGGAGGCACGCTTTCCCGCATGGTGTGGGCGGTGTTCCGCGTCACTCTATGGGAACGGAGAGCAAAACGATAATAACTCCTCTCCCTTTCTGATTTTCTGATTGCTTTCCCGGATTCAAGTAGCAACTGTATGAATCTTTCTTTTGCCGGAGTTATAGCATCGTGGTTGTAATAGTGCGAGTTCCCCAGCTTATTAAAACATAATGCACAGCGCCTACGGGCGCTCTCGGAAATATCGGCTGTTTTACCGCATTTGAATCGCTACCGTGGAGCCGTGCTTGAAGATATCCAATTGCTTTCTGGGATTTAGGTACTGGCTAGTTCATGATGGTATAGAGCGTGTTTGAATCGCGTGGTAAAAAAAAAAGTTCCCTGGCCAGTTTTGTTCGGGGTGTGAGAGCTGTCAGGCCCTTGTAGCTCCATCTATCGTTGAGATGGTGTACTCTACGCTGCCACGTAAAGTTTGAAATAGGGTACGCGTGAAAAAAGATGATTCCTATGGAAGGTACTTTTATGAGCCCGCTAAACAATATTTAGGGTTCATTGAGGTAAAGATTGATAGTATAGCACATCAACAGGGTAATGTTAAAAAGGACGAAGTGCACGTTTTCGAACATTTAGTGTATGTACCATATAGAGGCCTCAATTTACAGCACATTCTCGAGTTTTACAAGTTACATGGAAGTTATAGTTATCAACTAATTAGTTAATAAGTACTGATAAACTATGGCATCTCAAGTCAGGCTTTGAAATTGCGAGCAATATTCACCGGGCGCGATATTACGGACGGGGGTATCAACTCGCCGTCCACGCCGCTTAAATCCGGCATACCTCAGGGACTCCTTCGGGCCTCTTTCCTTTTCGGCTTATATCAATAATGCCACCCGTGATATCCCAGCAAATCTAAAGCTTTTCGCAGATGCTTGTGTGCTTTAAAGTAGTCGACGCTTCCAGTGAGCAGGTTCTTTTAAATAACTCTTTATCTAAGATTCCAGTTTGGTGCACAAAATGACAGATTACCTTTACCGCGGGAAAAAATGGGGCGATAACCGTAACCCGCAAACGGATCCAATAAATATTCAATACAACCTAGGCAATCAATTCTTGTCCTTTGTCTCGCAGTATACGCACCTTGGTCTCATCATTACATCTGATTTAAGATGGAACGAACCTGTGTCGTATACTGAGAAAAAGGCTTTGAAAATACTAAGCTACTCAAAACGGGAACTCGCTAAGGCATCCGGCGAACCTAAATGACTGCATGTGATACGTACGTATTACCAATACAAGAATATTCATCGGCTATCTTGGACCCCACACACAAGCTAACACAGATAAACTTGAATCATTACAGCGAAAAGCTGTAAAATTCATATTCAATGCCTAAAAGTAACACATCTCCGTCAGTTTTTTTCTGGAGAGCGCTAAACTAAAAACCCTGGAATGGGGACGTTATCGCGAAATAACGAAGCTGTTCTATCTCATATATAATAATAACCTGGCAATACAAAAAACTAATTATACCAAACCAATTTTGCGCCACGAAACACGTGCCTCCAATCTTGAAAGAGTGACTGAGCCCCTATATATACAGGTATGCTTTTTTTTTTTTTCGCGCAAGCAGAGAGTGGAACAATTTACCACCAAAAATTCTTGAAAATGTCGATCTCAACTAGTTTCTTCGTGCGTTAGCTGTTTCACATGGCTCATAACTACACCTTCATATATATTACAGTGCGCTTCATTTTAATACCCACCTTGATCAAACTGATTACTTGAGGTTCAATGCCTCGCTTCTGAACGATTCTTCAATGCTTCGATTCTGCATTGTCTCGCTTCCTAATATTGCCGAATTTATTTTTGCTACAGTTGGTATTTGAGTTCTTTTTATTTTTTGCCCAAACAACATATCCTAGTGGGCACTGTTTTTATAGTTTTTGTATTGTTTAGTGTATTATGGCCGTTCTTGGGATTGTGGACCGTATTTCATGTCGCTTCTATTTTTTTCATTTTGAATTTTCGCACTTTCATTCAACACTATCTATCCTGCTGTACCTCCTACACAATGTTGCGTCCACTGCGTCACACACCCCTGCCCAAAGTCCGGCATTAGACTGGCAATTTTCTCTAAAAGTTAACAAATCTCTAAATAAATAAATCCACTTTCTCTTTTTTAATATGCAACTCTCCAATTTAATGATATGAAAATATTAAGGGGAGTAAGTTAAAAGAGAGAGGTATAATGTTGAAAGGTGGGGAGGTTAAATTTTTTAGGAACAAATAACCTTATTTAAACTGCGTTATGTCCACGGTAGCCGGAATAACAAGCGTACGTAACAGGGAACTGAGTTTATTACTTTCAAGAAAGGCATTTGCGCGCAGCACAGTCCAAATTGTCCGAGTGCTGGCTTTCGAGTCCGCTGTGGGCCATAAAAGGGGCGAGGAGCACAAAGGAGAGGCAACCAGTGCGCGGGCGCACTGATTGCCCCGACAGTCAGTCAGTCCCCGGGCGCGCGGCGTCAAGTATCGTGGGGGGAGGTGGGGGCAGGGCGCATCCCTGAAACTGGCTGGAAGGGGGAGGGAGAGGGATTATAAATGAAAACAAAAGTGAGCGCCGTACCTCTCTCTCAGGGGGAGGACACCTCAACAGTAGCTCACGAGAGATGGGGGTAGAGAAGGGAATAAAAGGATAGGATCAAAAGGTAGAGACATAGAGAGAGAGAGGGAGGAGAAGCGAGGTGCAGTGACGGGGAGCGACAGAAGTAAGGAGAAGATAGGAAAGATGGACATGGTTGCAGGAGTCCGAGGATGGGGCAACACAGGCGAGAGCTCTTGTCGGCGACAGGATGGGGGCGGGAATTCCCGGTCTATAGCCCCTCCATGCGTTTTCCGGTAGAAGACGCGATGGTGGGGCTTTAAATTCAACAAGCTGATATCTCCGGCTAAGACTTTTCTTTCTTTTTTTTAGGATGGCCGCCGTCCCTTCAGGCATTCTGTGAAAATGGCGGGCGACCACTGGTTGTCCTTTGTAGAGTTTCCAGCAACGCGAGGCGTCTTTTTTATCTGGTATGACCTTTCAAGGCGGTTCTGGTAGAAGGGCTGAGATGTGTGTTCGCAGCTCGCAAGAAAACACGAGATTCTCCGGTACTTGGCCTGTCTCGCCCGTTGTAAGTTGCTTGAAAAAAAAAAAACATGCAATGCGCCACTGTAATGACCTCGTAGTAGAGTCTCTTGCATGAGCACGTTTTAGCTCTACCACGTAGCGTTTGGCCTGTCCTTTTGTGGCTGGGTGGTTCGGAGCACATTTCACCACTGTGATGCAGTTCTCACTAGCAGAATTTCTGTATTTTGGCTGACACAAATGCGATTCCGTTGTTTGAAACTACCTTGTGGGGTAATCCGAATGTTTCAAACAACCGTAGTAAATTGATGGCAGCTGTCGATGTTGTTTTGTTCACGTGGCGAATTTGAACCCATTTGCTGTAGGCATTAGGAATTACCAGAAATGTCTGCCAAGGTGTGCTCGCTCTTCACCAGTCCGGTCATGGATCTCGTGGCGGTGCGCGTTCATTCAAGTGGCGGGCTGTGCACTCTGCAGCTATCTCGATGCCCTTGTCGATTCCCGGTCATCACATGTAGCTGCGGATGCACTTCATTGTGATCACGCCTTGGTGTCCGGCATGAATGAGAGCCATTGCTCGTTGTCCAAGTGGGCCATGAATGAGAACTCGTGATCCCAATTTGATACAACTACGATGACAGCTGTACTCCGTTTCTCTCTTGTGAAAAACGTTGAATTTCTCATTCTTGAAGTTTTGAACTCTGCCCTCCGTCAGGACGTTGTAGAGCTTGAACAATGTCAGGTCATCTTGCATGGCCATTGTGACTTCGTCCACTGTTAGTGGGGGGCCTTGGTAGCGCTTTGAACATGAGCACGCGGCCAACTTGAAGTGTATCCCCAATGGTTTCGCTGTGGGGTAAGCGGCTCAGTGCGTTGGTATTTCCATGCTTTTTTCCAGGATAATACACGTCGTCATAGTCTTATGCGGACATTTTGAACTCTGCCCTCCATCGGGACGTTGTAGAGCTTGAACAATGTCAGGTCATCTTGCATGGCCATTGTGACTTCGTCCACTGTTAGTGGGGGGCCTTGGTAGCGCTTTGAACATGAGCACGCGGCCAACTTGAAGTGTATCCCCAATGGTTTCGCTGTGGGGTAAGCGGCTCAGTGCGTTGGTATTTCCATGCTTTTTTCCAGGATAATACACGTCGTCATAGTCTTATGCGGACATTTTGAACTCTGCCCTCCATCGGGACGTTGTAGAGCTTGAACAATGTCAGGTCATCTTGCATGGCCATTGTGACTTCGTCCACTGTTAGTGGGGGGCCTTGGTAGCGCTTTGAACATGAGCACGCAGCCAACTTGAAGTGTATCCCCAATGGTTTCGCTGTGGGGTAAGCGGCTCAGTGCGTTGGTATTTCCATGCTTTTTTCCAGGATAATACACGTCGTCATAGCCTTATGCGGACATTTTAATGCACCGTCGGATCATACGAGGCAAAAGTGTCAGTGGAATCGGCATCTGGGGCCCTAGGATACTCAGGAGTGCCCTAATGAATTTCTGTAACATAGCATAGGCTTTTGCAAACACAAGTAATGTTCATGAAGCTTTCATCACATTCTAGCTGCCTTAAGCATTTAGTTCAAAATGGTCCATATTTATTTACTGTTTTCTTTTTTATTTGTTTGCTGTGCCAGCAGTGTAGCCAGAAACTCTTTTCAAGTGAAGGCTTCACTGTTCCTTATGCAAGCTGGTGCATCTATCTGTATGTGTACGTGTACACAAACTCCCCCCCCCCCCATCCCAGCACTGCCTACGCCAGGGTTCTGTGCGATTTTCGCAGCTGAAGTGAGTAGTGGCAATGCCTGGTTGATGATGGGCTGTATCTCATAAAGAAAAAATTGTTGCTGAGCCTTGATAAGGACAAGAAATGAAAGTACTTGAAAATACTTTATTTTTTACCTTTTGTTTGAATGTATACAAAGTGCATTTAATACTGAATACGGTGCTTGAACATATGTACCTACCTTGTGTTATAATCTTGGCATTTGCATATATTTATAGGTATTATTTGTAAGTTTGTGCGCGCCATAGTTCTTTTATATATGTATCGGGATATGTATATAGGTTGCGCACATTTTTTGGCGGCTTTCGTGTTTGATTTTTCGCGCATATATTTCAAATGTGTGCATAATGAATGTCTAACATACTTTTTAGTTGTTAGACACACTGTGCAAATAGATCATAATACTGTTTTACAAAATGATTTTTTTTTCTAAAAAACGAGCTGCGTTGTATTTTGCATGTGCATTTTTTACAACAGAAGACAGCTCTATTGAGCCTATCACTCCACACGGGTACTTTACCTTATCAGTGGAAGGTAGTTCCACTTCTCAAATCAAGTAACAAAAGCTTAACTACCAACTATCGCCCCAATTCTTTTACCAGCACATGCTTCTAACGATTATATAATCACTTCGTAATCAGAAGCATCCTCAATTTTCTTGAAAATAACATCTTCTTTTCGCCTTCACAACATGGTTTTAGGAAATCGTAATCATGTGAGACTCAACCTGTACCTTTCACTGATATAATTCTTGATCGTTCATCATCCGCTGGCTGCATTTGTTTTAGATTTTGCAAAAGCATTTGATAAATTGTGTCATAAACTTCTCATCCACAAGTTACGGAACTTAAATATTGACATTAACCTATTAAAATAGGTCGGATGCTGTCTTGCAGCACTTACATTACGTTACTACTTGCGGCTACAGTTCATAAATGTGCCATGTCATCTCAGGAGTGCTCCAGGAGTTGGTAATTCGTCCTTTGTTCTTTCTAATATATATTATTGACCTACCCTCTCAAGTAGCTTCTAATATCCACCTTTTTGCTGATGATTGCGATACTTTTACAGCCGTTGCTTCAAACGACTATTGTAATCGCTTGCACTCCGATTTAAATAAAATATCTAACTGGTGCAGCTTGTGGCTAATGGAACTAATCATTCACTTAAGTAAAGTTAAGCATATATTTAGGTAACCAAACTTTTCTCGGGCATACTACTTAAATAACTTCCCTTGAGATCAAGTAACCTCATACAATACTTAGGGATTCATATCACATCCACTCTTACTATACGCATGGGCTTGTAATAGTGCAATGGTGACTACCCGGTGCCCTACACAAGCCAGGGTGTAGGAGGAGAATACCCATTTGACAGACAGACGTTTTTTGTTATCTCGTTGAACGCGAGCAAGGGTTCGTCTCAAGGTAGGCGGACTGGCTAGGCAGCATAGTCCTCTGGCGTCGTCGTCCGCACAATGAAAATTCGGTGAACGCCTTCCTCAAACCACATTCCCACAAACACAAACGGCGCGCTGGGGGAAGGGGGGTAGGATGGACGCCAACAATGGTCAGAGGTCCAGCCTAGCTCCCAACGAAAGAGAATGAACATTTTTCTCTCTGCAAAGTCTACCCCCCCCCCCTTTTTTTTTCTCTCAGTAGTCGGCTTGATGGAGGGATAATCATTACGGCGGGAGCAGGTTTTTCTCGCCGAAGTGCCGGTGTGTGGACAAGTGCGGAGGAGTCATAATCGTGTCCGAGTCGGATACGTGGCAGGATTCCGACACTGCTTTCGGAAGAGATAACCACAGCATGCAGCCAGTGACCCAGTGCTTCCATTTTGGACTCGCTCGCTTCATATAAGGTCATACGCTGGCTGCTCTCCGTCTCATCATATTTCGGTTCTGGTTTTACTGCGCATTTGCTATTGAACATTCTTTTTTTTGTATTCTCTTTCTATGGTGTGCCTGGATGTTTATTCACTCGTGTTCTTACCGATGGAACGGGCACACGGGAGAGGTTTTCCTACATGATTCATTTCATTACAATAAAAATTGGCAGATCCCAGGTACGGTGGGAATCGATGATATGCGAAACATGCACAAATGAGAAATGTTGTTATCTCCCTTTAAAATCAGCGCAACGTTACGAGGTGGAAGTAATTGATGCCTTACATGACTTCCGTGTCATGATTATCATGTTTGGATGTGTCGTTTACCTTCTTCATCTGTTCACGTCGCGTGATACAAAATTTAGTATATGTGGAGCGAGCAAACCGGCAGCGAGCACGCTATGAGCATGGTATGTTGACATGTTCTTACATGACACTCGTGTCCGGATTAGCATGTTTCCACCAGTCATATACCTTCGTCATCTATTGACGTCACGTAACACAGAATTTGGAATATGTGGAGCTAGCAAAACGGTGGCAAGAGCACTATGAAGGGCCCAATATCCTTCAATGTAGCGTCGATGCTCGAGCACACTCGGCACAGCGACGCTACGTTAGCAAAACGCGAGCACTGTATAACCTGACGTCAGGCGCGACCAGCGTCCGTCGGCGCCACCCGATGGCAAGTGGCATGAAATGCGACATGCTGCATTTAGTGCCGATGCGTTACCAAGACAACACTGCGTCTTCCTCTTTTCAATATGGAGGGACGCTGGACGCGCTAAAACGCGCATGCTTCAAAGCAACGCAGCGCGCCTGCGAGTATATGGCAGGACCGGCGTCTGGCGGGGCAACGCCAGCGTGACGCGACGAAATGAATGCCGGCGAGCACGCGCACCGCGTCACGTCAAAATGTATTGCCGCCTTGACTTAGGCATGTAGTCATGTTTTCAGATGACATGCCTGTCATGATTATCATGTTTGCACCAGTCACATACGTTCGTCATCCATTGGCGTCACGTAATACGAAACTTGGCATATGTGAAGCTAGCGAAATGGCCGCGAGCGCATCATCAGTGTGGCATATAGTCATGCTGTTACATGACAGGCATGTCGTCATTATCATGTTTGGATGTGTCATTTACCTATGCTGTCCATTCGCATCGCGTAATAACGAGTTTGGTAGATGTGAAGCTAGCGAAACGGCCTCGAGCGCATCATGGACGTAGCATGTAGTCATGTTGTTACATGACATGCATGTCATCTTTATCATTTTTGCACCAATATCATACCTTCTTCATCCATTCACGTCTCGTAGTACCAAATTTGGTATATGTGACGCTTCCGAAACGGCCGCGGGCGCATCATGAGCATGGAATGCAGTCATGTTGTTACATGACACGCGTGTCATGATTTTCATGTTAAGTGTGTCGCGTGTGTTCGCCATGCAATCATACTATAAGATACCAGTTTGGCAACATGCCATGTGAACAAAACCACCGCAAGAGCTACAGGACCATGAAATGTAAATCATGACATTCATCACATACATGTTATGATTTTCATGTTATAACCAGTGAAATATGTTCTTCATACAGTCATGTTATGCCATAGCAAGTTTGGTATCGATGTCATTATCAAAACGGCCAGGAGAGCTAAAAGTCGTAGGCGGCTAGATAGATAGATACGCTGAGAGTCGCCGAAGTTCGCTAAGAAATGAAGGAAGAAAAATAGGAGGAAAAGAACGGCAGGGAGGTTAACCAGCCCATAGGCCGCCGGTTCGCTACCCTGCGCACACGAAGGGGATGGGGGAGATGAAAGATAGAGAGCAGAGAGGGAAGAGAGATGAACACGTCACATTCGGCACCACACGCGCGCACACTCAGTCATAGTCCAGTCTTGTCTTTCGCGGTGTGTGACATAGCTGTTACAGCCGCTTGTTCAACTCCGTGTCGCGTAGGAATTTCAAGAGCTTTTGTCGCCTTCTGTTGCAATGTCTTCTCTCGGGCATTTGACAGAATAGTGTCCACAGACATTTGGCTGCTGTCGATGCGCGCAAAAACGGACGCCAGTGACTGTATCTGGATGTCATACAGCGGACAGTCGGACAGGATGTGGTGTAGCGTCTTTTCGCAATGACAGGCATCGCAGAGAGCGTTGTCGCCCATTCCTATGACAAAGGAATAAGATTTTGTAAATGCCACTCCTAGCCATAAGCGATGAAGAAAGGTGGCTTCTCTTCGGTCGAGCCCAGGAAGCATGCGGAGAGCCATCAAAGAGGACAGGTGTTGTTCACGATTCGTCTCGTTGCTTGGTGGGCTCCATAGTGAAAACCTGACTCACGCGCGAATCGTCGAAGATTACTGGCAGCATTGGTCCGCGAAAGTGGTATGGCTTCTTCTCGTGTTTCCTCAAGAGCTGCCCGCGTGACAGTATCGGCATGTTCGTTCCCTATGACGCCGCAGTTACTTGGCAGCTACTGAAACGTCACACGATGCCCTTTCTCATGTCAAGTTTGGGGAAGGCATCGAATTTCAGAAACAAGCTGTTCGTGCGGCCCGCGACGCAGTGCTGAGAGCACAGATTGTAGGGCAGCCCTTGAGTCGCTGAAAATCGACCATTGTTGCGGTGGTTCCTGATTGACCACACAAAGTGCAGCGCGCAAAGTAGCTAGTTCCGCTGCTGTAGATGCCGTGGAGTGGTAGTCCTAAACCTGATGGTAACACATCTTGCTAGGACAACTACTGCAATGCTTCGCATTTAATATTGTGAGATGAGCAATGCGTGCGTGTGGGCGTGTCTACCCTCTCTATATGTAAAGTTTATTAGATCTTGTAGTACCACTCAAGCCTCGTGATGCTTTTCAGGCCGCGTGCAGTAGCTTATTCGGGTTTTAGGCCCGTAAGTTATTACTGAAATATTCTTAATTTCTGCTTCAAGCTTATCAGTGTTGTGAGTGAAGTGCGCGAGTCAAGTGACTTTCAAATTTGGCGCGTAAGATGAACTACTGACAATGTGTGCAAGATGGCGTATTGCGCCAGTGCGGCGAACACTGGCGATTGGAAAAAGAAGAAAATTCAAGGAAATGGGAGAAAAATCCAGAGCCAGGGCATCGAAGAACGAGGAAGAGGAGATTCGGGCTCGTGCTTGGAAAAAGAAGGCTAGGGTGCGGCGTGCGACCTCGTCGGGTGCGAGTACCTCCTGGGCGTCAGGGCATCCACCTAGCGGGCGACTGTTTCCACGGGGCCCTGGTGACCATTCAACCGCAGCGGCTATTGGCGAATCCTTGGCAAGACCTTGGTCTGATGTTCGAGCGGAAGACAGCGCAGCAGATGACGTCTACCGAGAGCGGGAGCAAGCCGTCGGGCTACGGGCCCGAGCTTATGCACTCTCACCACGGCAGCTTCCCCAATGGACCATTGAAGGGCGTGAACCGCTGGTGAGCCGTATCCGTCTTCTTTCGCGTCCGGACTCAAACACGAGGACATTAACGAAAAGGACTGTTTAGACTCTTAGAGGTTTCCGCTCGCTAACGAAGCTGACAGTGCTAATTAGTTAACATTTTTCTGATCTTAGTATTTTCCTTTTTGTGTTTTTTTTTGTGTGTTTGTGAAAGTACAATTTTTTTTTGCAAATCAAACGCTCACTTCCTTTTCTCGTGAGAGAATAACGTTTCACAGCTAGCTCGACTGGCTTTATTTACTGAACCTGTCACAAATTGGCGTCCGCGACAGGACGTGAGTGTTTGCCACTAAAAAGTAGATTTGAGTAAGGCTAACTAAAAAAGTAAAATGGGCTCGCGAGAGTTGATGGCGCTGGCAGAACGCATGGGGTTGGAGGGAGCAGAATTGCAGGCTTGGTTTGACGCACGAGAAGCGCGTGAGCGCGATGAACGAGCCGCGGAGAGAGACGCGAAGAAAGAACAGTTGGAGCTGGAAGGCCGCAATTTACAGCTACGTCTTGAAGTAGCAAAAACGGAGAACCAAACCCGAGAAGCAAGCCAGCGACACTTGGAAGTAGAAGAGAGGACGCTGCAACTGCGCCTGAGAGTAGCTGAGGCCGGTGTCGGTCAGCCTACGGTGGCTGACACGGGCAACCAAAGGAACGCGCCTATGGTAGTGAACCCGCATAACTTTATACCCGTTTTTAACGAGGACAGAGACGACCTTGACGCCTACCTGAAAAGGTTTGAGCGAGTGGCGACAGGTCAAGATTGGCCACGGGAAAAGTGGGCCACGGCTCTTAGTTTGTGCCTTGGCGGAGAGGCTCTGAAGGTATTTGGACGGTTGTCACCGAACGATTCCCTGTCATACGACGAAGTCAAATTGGCACTGCTCCAGCGTTTTCGCTTCACGGCTGATGGCTACCGTGAGAAATTCCGGAAAAGCAAGCCTGAAGACGGCGAAACTGGAAAACAGTATGCCACGAGACTCCAAACTTTCTTTGACAGGTGGATAGAAATGTCTCAGACAGAGAGGAATTTCGATTCAGTCCGTGACTTGATTGTAGCCGAACAATTCATGGCGAACTGCAGTAGTCAACTGGCGCTCTTCTTACGGGAGAAGAACTGCAAGACTCTGGAAGCCATGGCAGAGGCAGCTGATATATATATAGAGGCAAAGAGATTGAAGAACTTATTAATAGTTCAGAATAAGAGTGAGGACACAACTGGGAAGGCTAAATTGATTTCAAGCCCAAGAGCAGAGATGCAATGTTTTGTTTGTGGCCGTAAGGGGCACAAGGCTTCTGACTGTCGAAGTAAACCTAAACAAGTATTTTGTACAAACTGCCGTAAGTGGGGGCATGATGTGAAGGGCTGTCAGAAAATGACTGGCACTTCGAAATCAACTACATCTTGTTTAATGCTACCCAAAGAAGAGACCGGTCCACAACAATCCATGATTGATGGCGACGACTCGGACCGAGACGACAATGTTATGGGCACGGTGAAGGCGCAAGCGCAATGTAAGAAACGTCCCATGCCAGTGTTACCAGGGGAAGTGAATGGACAAATTGTTCGAGTCCTAAGGGACACCGGAAGCAACACGTTGGTAGTACGCCGGTCATTAGTACCTGATGAAGCACTAACTGGCACTACCGCGACGTTGTGGTTGGCTGATGGCAGCACCATCGTAACCCCTGAGGCGGAGATACGTATCAGATCTCCATACTTTTCCGGCATGGCCATCGTCAAGTGTATGCCGTCGCCACGGTATGACGTCATAGTTGGGAACGTACCGGGGGCCCGTGACGCCAATGACCCCGACGTTTCGCGGAAACTTTCTCAAGATCAATTCATTAAGAAAAAAGTTCATTCTGCGGACGAAGGTAACCACCCAAATTCTCAACTGGTTGGTGCCGCACGTCTCAATAGTTCGCGAAGGGCCATCTCTGTTGGGCTCCCTGGCCAGATGTCTCGCAAAATGTTTCGCGAAGAACAAGAAAAAGACCAGACGCTTGACATCTGCAGAGCCAGAGTGGGTAAGAAGTTTGTTAGAAAGGGCTCGACATCTTTTTCTTTCGTAGCCAAGAATGGTATTCTTTACCGACAATACTTCCTGTCCCCTGGTAAGATCATCGAACAAGCCATAGTCCCGAAGTCCCTGAGAGGCCAAGTGTTACGTTTGGCTCATGAAAATGTCATGTCAGGTCATCAGGGTGTCAAAAAAACAATAGATCGAGTTCTGGACGCCTTCTACTGGCCCGGGGTACAAGAAGATATCCGCAGATATGTCCGATCATGTGACGCCTGTCAAAGGACTTTACCGAAAGGCAAGGTGGGCAAGGTGCCTCTAGGGCGTATGCCGTTGATCGACACCCCTTTTGAACGTGTGGCGGTCGACATCATTGGACCGATAACTCCAGCCTCGGCAAAAGGCCATCGGTATATTTTGACTCTTGTGGATTTCGCCACTCGCTACCCTGATGCAGTGCCTTTGACAGCAATTGACTCAGCTACAGTGGCCGAGGGACTTGTCGAGATGTTTTCTCGCATTGGTTTTCCACGAGAAGTCTTGGCTGATCAGGCATCGTGCTTTACCTCAGATCTAATGAAGGAGGTGAATGAACTACTGGCAGTCAAGCATCTTAGCTGCACTCCATACCATCCTATGTGCAACGGGATGGTAGAGAGGTTTAATGGAACACTCAAGCAAATGCTCCGCAAAATGGTTCAAGAACAGCCTAAATGTTGGGATCGCTTGCTAGCACCTCTTTTGTTTGCTTATCGTGAAGCCCCACAAGCAAGCTCCGGGTTCTCACCATTTGAACTTATTTATGGCCGACATATTCGAGGACCTCTGAGCATCCTGAAAGAGCTATGGACTCATGATCAGGAGAACGAAGAACTTAAGACGACGTACGGATATGTCCTGGATTTAAGAGAGCGAATTGAGAAGACACTGGAGCTGGTACGACAAAACCTGAGCCGAGCACAGGTGTCGCAGAAAAGGTATTACGACCGCCACAGCAAGCAACGGGACCTGAAAGCAGGTGACCGTGCATTGATCTTGCTTCCCACAAGCAACAACAAGTTATTGATGCATTGGAAAGGGCCGTTTCCAGTCGTAGAAAAGAAAAACGACTATGACTACTGGCTGGACCTTGGACACAGAAAAAAACTTTTCCACATAAACATGCTGAAAAAGTATGAAGAACGCCGTGAAGAACAGCTTCCTCAGACATCATCTTTTGTCGTTCTGGAGGAAGAGGAGTCTGAGAAACCACTACCAACTTTCAAAGTACAGGGTAGCTGCGGTATTGACTCCATAAAGCTTGGAGATGAAATCGGGGAGCGACAGCGGGTGGAGATACGGGCCATCTTAAGTACCTACGAAGACGTATTCTCGGAGATCCCAGGTAAAACAAACCTTGTGGAGTGTCGGTTACAAACGACCAGTTCAGAACCAGTTAACACCCCACAATACCCATTGCCATTCTCTATGAAGGAAGTCGTTGAAAAGGAAGTGCAAGACATGTTGCAACTTGGCATTATAGAACCCTCAGAGTCACCATATAATTCTCCTTTGGTACTAGTCAAAAAGCCAGACAATGGCTACAGGGCCTGTATAGACTTTCGCCGTATAAACAATGTTCTGGTATCTGATGCAGAACCTATACCCAGAACTGATCACTTGTTTGCCGAAGTGGGAACAAAGAAATGGTTCTCGAAGTTTGATTTAACTAAAGGATATTGGCAGGTTCCTCTCGCAAAAGACTCGCAGCAAAAGACCGCCTTTTCAAGCCAATCAGGGCATTATCATTTCCTGTATATGCCTTTTGGCATCAAGACCGCATCCGCGGTCTTCACTCGTCTGATGAGAAAGTTATTGCTTGGAATACCCAACGTCGTTCATTACATAGACGACGTACTGGTGGCTACCACTACGTGGGAAGAACATCTAACAACTTTGAAGCAATTTTTTGCCAGGATACGACAAGCCGGACTAAGGATCAAGCCACAGAAATGTGAAGTGGCTATGAGCACAGTCACCTTTTTGGGACATCGATTGGGAGACGGCAACATACGGCCAGTCGAAAGCACGATACAGAAGATCACCTGTGCTTCTAAGCCTGAAACAAAGAAGCAACTCCGGTCATTCCTTGGACTGGCTGGCTATTACCGTGACCTGATACCTCGGTACGCCGAGAAAGCACAGCCGCTCACTGAGATGACGAGGAAGATGGAGAAAAACAAGATTACGTGGACCACGGATAGAGAAGAAGCGTTTGAATCACTCAAAAAGGCTTTGTCTTCTGGGCCAATCGTCAAAGCACCCGATCTGAAAAGAGAATTCGTGCTTCGGTCTGACGCCTCTGATTCTTGTATAGGCGCTATCCTTATGCAAGAGCATGATGGCATCCTCCACCCTGTGTCATATGCCAGTCGTCAACTTCAGCCTCGCGAAAAGAGATACTCAGCAATCGAGAGGGAATGCTTAGCGTTGGTCTGGGCGATAGAAAAGTATCATGTTTTTCTGTACGGAACGTCATTTGTCGTACAGACCGATCACCAACCACTGCAGTATCTCTTAAGGGCAAAACACCTGAACAGTAGGGTATTACGGTGGAGCCTCGCGTTACAAGAATATTCATTCCGAGTCGAGCACATTAGAGGCTCTGAAAATGTCGGCGCAGATTATATGAGCCGGTTGTGAATTTTTACGTTTTCTCGAGACAAGCGACTACTTCAAGTTGTTTGTTTGTTAAGGACATCTTGTGAATGGACGACGCGTGGTGACTTCTCGCGCACTGAACTGCAGTTTATTTTTCTTCGCAAAAGAAACTTTTCAAAGGGGGGACTCTTGTTGTGAGTGAAGTGCGCGAGTCAAGTGACTTTCAAATTTGGCGCGTAAGATGAACTACTGACAATGTGTGCAAGATGGCGTATTGCGCCAGTGCGGCGAACACTGGCGATTGGAAAAAGAAGAAAATTCAAGGAAATGGGAGAAAAATCCAGAGCCAGGGCATCGAAGAACGAGGAAGAGGAGATTCGGGCTCGTGCTTGGAAAAAGAAGGCTAGGGTGCGGCGTGCGACCTCGTCGGGTGCGAGTACCTCCTGGGCGTCAGGGCATCCACCTAGCGGGCGACTGTTTCCACGGGGCCCTGGTGACCATTCAACCGCAGCGGCTATTGGCGAATCCTTGGCAAGACCTTGGTCTGATGTTCGAGCGGAAGACAGCGCAGCAGATGACGTCTACCGAGAGCGGGAGCAAGCCGTCGGGCTACGGGCCCGAGCTTATGCACTCTCACCACGGCAGCTTCCCCAATGGACCATTGAAGGGCGTGAACCGCTGGTGAGCCGTATCCGTCTTCTTTCGCGTCCGGACTCAAACACGAGGACATTAACGAAAAGGACTGTTTAGACTCTTAGAGGTTTCCGCTCGCTAACGAAGCTGACAGTGCTAATTAGTTAACATTTTTCTGATCTTAGTATTTTCCTTTTTGTGTTTTTTTTGTGTGTTTGTGAAAGTACAATTTTTTTTTGCAAATCAAACGCTCACTTCCTTTTCTCGTGAGAGAATAACGTTTCACAGCTAGCTCGACTGGCTTTATTTACTGAACCTGTCACAATCAGCATAGTGATTGCCGTGCATGTGTTGCAAATGACTAACGTCGATTGCGAATCAACCTAACCTTATTTTTTGGTGAATGAGAGAAACATGGTAAGAGGGGTGGCTTTACTGTTAGTCCCCTAGCTGATTCCGCGTTTTCACCGGACCGCCTAACATTATTTTTCTTTTCTTCGGGCCCCTTTTTAGTCATACTTTAACGTGTATTTCTTTTACATCTCGAAATTATTTTTTTCGTGAATCATCGCCGGCATTACTAAAAAGAGCGATATTGTCCGCAGAACTGAAATAACGAAGATATTAAACGTTAAGTCTTATTATTTTGTTTTCGTTCTGCTTTTTTAATGTTATGAGAGTGTCGCGAATCCAATTAAAGAGATTCTAACTCTTACTGAGCGCTTTACCGATCATGATTTTCTTGCTTTTCTTGAGGTATACTGTGGTTATGGGGTCGTTTAAAAGCACGTAATAAACTGTTTTGTAGCATATGCTACTACGAATATGAGTATTGCTAATGACACTTTATTTTATCATATTCGCACTTACGTCGTTGCCGTAAGCGTCTGCCTATATCTAAATATTCGTGTTTCTTTATAGGTTGATTTTTTTCAATTTGTCAGGGGCAGCAAAATGTATGGAACTTTTTTCTAGAGGAGGAGGGGGAAGCAGGTGTTTAACCATGCTTCATTATGTTCATGCGTGTAGTTTGTATGTGTGCGCGTACATAAACACATGCATCCACGCACTCCTGCCTTGGCCAGGTGCCCGCACAATTTTCGCAGCTGTAGTTAGTTTTGATGGTAATGAGGTGTGCACAGCACTACCATGATTCTATGCTTGAGAGAACTGAAAGATGTAGCTTTATTAATCTATGGTCCCGAAACGGTGATAGGATCTTTCTCACGCCAAGAAAATTGTTGAGGCTTGATAAGGACAAAAAACAAAAGTACTTTCAATGTAATTATTTGATTTTTTCGTTCTTCGTTTTGAATATCTCCACAGTGAATATAACATTATATTGGGCATGCATATACGTGCCTTGTATTGGTATGATCCTGACATCCGCATTCGTTTGCAGGTAAAGTTTGCAGATTTGCACAGCATAATTTTGTACATTTTAATCGGGACATGCACATATGTTTCACACATTATATTGAGGTATTTGTGTTATTAAAGAAAACTTATTTCTTATTGATTCCTTAAGAGCACAAAATAAGTATCCAAATATTTTTAATATTTTAGACACATTACAAAATATATCATAATATTGATTCGTAGCGCATGTTTGATTACAAATTAACTGCGTCGTATTTTGCAGGTATGTTTCTTGCTTTAGGCCACCACTCTATCAATGACAGAAATATTTCACTTTTCTCGGAATATTTTACAGGCTCAATATTTTCGGAGTATTTTACATGACTCAATTCTACAAATTGACTACAAATTGAGTACCAATTGGGTTACTACTAAATTACTACAAGTTTGGTTACTACGATTCGGTTTGTGGTGGCAGCTATAAAACTCCGACGACAGAAAGACTCATGAAAACATGCGATTGACGACATCACTGCCGTCTATTCCTATATTTGCTCGAGTAGAAGAGTTTGCTCAGTATTATACACTGCACCATGAATCAGAAGCATAGCCTCAGAGGGACGAGACTTGGACAATGTCGGTAAAAGAAGAATACATAGTTCCCACGCTGAGTGATAACACCTTCACACCTAAGATATTTTGTGTGCGCCAAGGCATCTACTAGAGCACACAGTGCTCTAGTAGATGCCTCAATTCTTCAACGTGCACTTTTGTGACGTTCAGGATGGTAACTATATGTGGATGAGGGGGTTCTGACCCCCACCAGATTTTTTGTAATGCTTTAGCTTTTCGGGTGATACAAAAGTATCTCCACGCCTTCACATCGACCACCGTTGCCAAAGTTAGCCGATTTACACAAAACCAGGCGGGTATGCTTGAATTCGTTCAATTATTTTTTCGTAGTATCAACTTCCAAGACAAGCACGCTCCATGAATGACGATGACACGAACGCAGATCAAAGCAGCAATTCAATTACACAAAGTATAAATCTGCTACTTCAGGTGCTTATTAGCAAAGCAAGACACATAACAGATATTGAGACACCTCCCCCCCCACACACACACATATATATATATATATATATATATATATATATATATATATATATATATATATATATATATATATATATATATAAATATATATATATATATATATATATATATATATATATATATATATATATATATATATATATACGACGTTTAAGTAAATATTCGTAATTCAACATTTATAAAAATTGATTGTTAAAACCTGGACACCAAGCTTCATGTGCCTGCACAGTACAAGCAACATTTTAGCAGCCAGCACTACCAAAACATTTTTTTTTCGTTTTTGGAGGTCATTAATTCGTGGAGTGTGAATTCTATAAGCTTAAATGTAAGCATTTTGACTGAAATCTGTTGGGCTCGGTAGAAGATTTAAAAAGTTGGGAAGATCGTAGAGGACCTGGGTTGTGAGGAACGACTTGGTAACTTTCTCAGGATATGTCTGTGTTTGTCACAAAAGCATCTCCGTGTCTTGTTTTGCCAAAGCGGTGGCTTCCCGTTTCCGACACGTTTCAAAAGCCGTGAACGTATACTGAGGAGATTGTTCCTAGAGAGCGGTTCAAGTTTGTTGGCATGTTGTAAATGTACCAGGATTCGCGCAAGGACATCATTTCGAAATTCCCTGTTTCTAGAACAGAAAAGCTGTAGAAATCAATCATATTGTCGGGCTTCTCAGGGGCTCTGCAAAAGCGCCGCGTTGCACTTCTGCCTTCCTGACGTCGTTCTTAAGGTGACGGTACCACCGTCGCCATCTTGCGAGTAGTTTCTGCTTGAGCCACCAGAAGACGCCACTAAGTCACGTTTGGAAAAAAGGGAGGAAAATGCACTCTCCGCCGTTGTAGCATGCAGTGGCGAAGAGCCTGTTCCTGCTGGAACTAATCCATTCTTTTCGGGGGTGCTGCTGCTCCCATATCTCCTTTGAAACGTTTCAAATGTGCGTGACGCCCTCCCCGCCCCCCCTCCCGCTCCCCAATAACAACAACAGCAACAAAAAAAGGCACGGACCCGAGAGCCTTTGTACTCCCGTGCAACTGTGGGGAAAAAGGGGCCTCTCTCTCTCTCCTGGTAACGTATAACTATTTACAATAGAGCGCTGAACCGCGCTGCCGCAAGGGTTGCTGGAAATAATGGTTTGGTTTCTGAACCGACTCTTTCTCTTCCTCGCTAAAGAAGAGTAGAAAGAAAAAGAGTAGAAAAAGAGTAGTTCTCGAGGAAGTTCTTCAGTGGCCCTAAATACCAGCAGTGTTGGGTCGCGTGGAACAACGCCGACCTTGTGCACGTGCATAGTAATTATAGATTTCTCCACTGTCAGCAGCTTTGGTTCCACTGTGAATGTAGTGTGGGTGTCGCGCATGGTCCGCTTGATACTTATGTCGCTACATTCAGAAGCTACCCAGGAAGCTCCTTTCCACTACTTCCTGGCTATCATTACACAAAGCCCCTTTTCCGTGCCTTGCAGTGAGCCAAAAATGGTGATTTTGTATGCATGAACGACAGAAGGGCTTTGCCTTTTTGCTAGCGAGAACACTATGAGCCTCATGCATCCCAAAACAGATGTATGGGGCGCAGCTGTAAACAGATGTATGGGGCGCAGGTGGCTATCAGTGGCGCCTCTATAGGCGGTGCACAAGGCGTATACACGAATGCGCTGCTCAGCAGTGCAAGCTTTATTCCTGCGTTTCCAAACTTCAGTAGGCGTCGGGACGCGTTACGTTTGTTTTGCTGCGCGCGGCTGGGAACGCTAGAGTTCACGCAGCCATCCGCACTTTTCGCTGCAGTCGGGGAAATATGGCTCGCTAACTAACGGCTTGCAAAAGAGTTACTGCGCATATGCGAGTAAGCTTGTTTTCCACACGAAAGCCTCAACCACAGACTAGCAGACGAATAATTTTTTTCCCATTTACCACTAATCCCTGTCTTTCCTTTCTTTCGTTTTCTCCTTTCTCTCAGTGGAAGAGGAAACTTACAATGAGGCGTAACATTCCTGAAGTACGTTTTGAGAAGTCTTGGTGCTGATCCTGCCCCTTCGTATGAATGTGGAGTGGTGAACACGTTTAGAGCGAGAAAAGCAGTCAGGGAAGCAGAAGTTTTACAGGTGTTTGCAAAGTGGGCGCCAGGTGCAACACCCTCTACGACGGAGTCGCCTTGTCGGCGCTTTCGGGAAACGGGAGACAGCATGAACGAATGGATTCGCAGCGCGCCGTTGAGTACACAACGAGCACGTAACAATGGGCATTTCTGAGAACGCGGCATCGGCTCCCGTCGTAGTGTGATGACGTCAAGAGGCCTCAGCTAGTCTAGAGGGTATTGGCCAGGGGTCGCTCACTATTTTGCAAAGGTCAACATAAAAAAAAAAGAAAAAAAGAAAGATTTTTTTGTCGAGCCAGGTGGCACACTTGTCACCACCCCATTATAACGGGGACGCTCATATCATCCATCCATCCAACAAGGTTGTTGCAGTGGTGGCGCGCGACGCAGAGGTAGTGATTTACGTGGACAAAAATTGAAGGCGTGCAGACTAACTATACGAACTGGTACGGGGTGTGTACGCCTGTGGAGTGTTTTAGTTTATTTACTTGATAGGTGTTTTTTTTGTTCTCTGGTTAGGGCGAATTAATCTTGCCCGCCCGATACAAAGGGATCAGCCTCAAATCATCAGAGTCAATGGGCTTTTTTCAGGTCCGAACAGCGCCTCCAGTGGAGATCACCGAAATCGAAACTGGGAGTCCGTGGCCTCCGAAGTTATCCGCCACGGCCCGGTAGAAAAATCTCGTAGGCCTGGTATTTTTCGGGATAATTTGCAAACGACGCCAGGTGCCCTTCAGTTCGCACCTGTCACCGCCCTGTGCAGCGTTTATAGAAGCTGTTTGGCTCTGTTACTCCCCCAAAACATGGCATCAAGTCACCACCACTTGCACCACTTCGCATGCGCAGGCTAGTCTCCCGAAAAAAAGTCCATTGTTATCCTAGTTCAACCGGCGTCACGTGAAATATTCAAACACACATACACTGCCAGACACTCGTCACCTCCCTGCGATGGGAAAGCGCGCTTCAGATAATGTCCTAAGGGCTTCAAAAATATGGGGAGGCAAGGTCCAGTTCTTTGTGTCCTTCAAAAACGCTTCTACAGTCACCTGAGTACAAAGGCGAGCAACCAAGCAATTCCTGGAATCTTTGGCACAATAGCCTAACCTGCTGGCTATGCATTCCTGATGTACAGTGCAACACGCTTTATTCCCTTCTTCCTTTCTCTCTCTCCTTCTCTTTCTTTTTCAGCAGGATTTAGCCTCTGAAGTCTAAAGAAGTCCATCCGTGTTTTGGCGGCTTGGATGGATGGATGCTATGAGCGTCCCCTTTATAACGGGGTGGTGACAAGTATGCCACCAGTTATGTTTAGTTATGTTTAGTTATGTTTAGAAGCGCCACTTTTGACGAACGTCGGAACTGACGTAAAACAACTTGATGTTTTTTCGACAGAGGGCGCCACCATCAAAAAGTGTTTGCGAGCTTTAATATTTTTGAAAAATCTTTTGTTTCAAGCACCGCTTCGTAAAGTTAGTAAGTACTGGTGATTACAAGACACTACATGGTCCTGCTAATGTGCAATACTTGTTGTGAATTAGCCTACAAAAGACAAAAAAAGGAACTTTGCACGAACCTGGCAAGCAGAAAAATGAGCTAAATTCACTGCTGTCCTACAAATTTTCTAATTAACTTACGACAATTTTCTCTTCATAGAAACCTAGGGAAAGGCTTGCTGATTTATTATTGAAGATTTCAGAGTTTCAGCTTGGATAGTTTTGTCCCTTCGTCGGTAATGCCTGACCAAGTAGCGCCATAAATTGCCGTATTGAAGGAGTAATAATTCAAGAACTGTTCATCAGAACACAAAACAACTTCGCGTACACATAATGTACATTGTAGCCTGGAAACTCATTCAATATTGTTGTCCTGCACAAAATAGAAAAAAAAGTTATTTACTCATAAACTTTCATTCTTTTGCCCATTTTTATTAGAGCGTGCATCAATTTCTAATTGCTTTACTGGCAATATCTCTTCATAGAAACCTTGCATAACGCTTCGTTAAAAGGCTCAGCAAATTTCATTTCGTTATGTTGGACAGTTTTGCTGCACTGGCAGTACAACGGAGGCTTGTACAGCAAAAACGCTGTTTTTTGCTCACACTGTTTTAATTGCCATTAAATAACACTCCAGACTAGGCGAAAATACTAGTTGTCATTAGAACGTGGAGAACGTAAACTTTCTAATGCAATAGAACTCATATTCTTCCATTGAGCAGAGCAAGCACAGTGAGCCAGTAAACAACGACTAAAATGTCGAGCTCTTGCCACTGGAGTGGGACCGCCACCTTAAGTTGGCGTAATCTTAACGAGTGGGCGCGGAAGTTTATTGCTACCCGGCAAGGCGCACGTTAGCGCTCAGCGGCTGACTCCCTCGTCAGGAACGCCAGTCCAAGCCTTTCGGCCGCTCCACGGGCTTTCTGAATGGAAACATTCGCTTTTGCCCACGTAGCTGGCTGGACACTCTGAACACGGCAACTTGCAGACTACTCGCTGGTGTTGCTTCTTCCTTCGGCCGTGGTAGCAAGCGGGTGAGCATCGAAGCAGGCTTGCGAACCACCTCAACCCCTGATTTTCCGAGAATCGCGGAGAGCTCTTCACTGGCGCCTGGCACATATGGGGTGACAATGCGCTTGGCTGGCTTCAACTATTTTTCTGCCAGTGGGGTGACCAGCGAGGGAAAGTTGTCGCGTAGTGCGTCTTTCACGGGTCCTTCTACGCGGTAGAGTGATCGTTTTCTACCCATGGTGACGCCTGCTTATAATAACAAAAACGCAGGCAAAAAACGGAAAGAAAACAAGAGCTATCTAAATGCACAACGCTGGTTAATATTTTTGTCAGTTTGTACCTCTCGAGGGGGCGTCACAAAAGTGTAAAGAATGAACTTTTTCGTAGATAAATGTAAAACCAGGTTGCTGAGATGTATTAATAAAGGCAAGCTAACTGAAAAAAAAATGTTAGGAGTGATTTTTGCTGTTGCATACCATAATTGAAAAAAAATGCCGTAGGTAAATATTGTGTTACTGTGTTGCTTTCCGGCACTAAAACTCAGCTGTTCCTCCAGTAGTTCGTCACGTACACCTCAGCACCAAGAATGTAACCCTACCATCTGAGATCAATATTTTAATATGAGCATTTAATGTGTTCACCTACCTATACGGTGAACAGTTAAAAAAAAAAAGGCAGGCTTATCAACAGAATGCTATTCTAGTTCCATGATGCATTTTATTGTCGCTTCCCTTTTACATTTACAAACTAGACCACTTCAGGCGCTATGCGAAGAAATGCGAATTATATAGCATGATTATATAAACGATCAATATTGCTGAGCTAAAGAAAAAAAAGCAGATTTTACTGGCGCACACGAGAAGACTGTGGAAGCAACGATACTGGTGGCCTACCCCGATTCCTTTCATTTACTTTACCTCTTCCTCAGTTTTCTTTCTTCCTTCTTGCTACATCAGTCTATCGACTCGTTATATATATATATATATATATATATATATATATATATATATATATATATATATATATATATATATATATATATATATATATATATATATATATCAATGATTTGTTTCCGCTTAGCTGACACATGTGTTCCAAGTTCGGAGAGGCCGTCGGCCAGGCTGGAAATGAAGCTTAAACACTCTGCCGTTGAAAATGAAATGCTGCATGTATCAAGCATGTAATTCACCTAAATTTTCATCCTACGCTCTTGTCTAAACTGTGGGAGGATCGAAGCTGTAACACTGTTTACGATGGCATCAAACGTGAACATCAGTTTTCTTTCTTACTGAAAGGAAAATCAAAGCATATTGCTGCCAGTAATGACCTCACGTTAGCAACTAATGGAATATTATCAATAGATACCTGTTTTATGGACTAATAAAAAATGTTCTGCATCACTTTTTTTTCTTGGCTACAGCATGATTAGTGTTCCTGCCATTGCCATGTTTACTAATACATCAGCGAGACCATTGAGTGAAAAGGTGGATTATCATGAATATTTTCCAATATAATATAGACAATAATTATGGTGCATTCACTCTTCTATCGCAAAATTAAGCTCTGAATTCCGACAACATCCGGGGGCGAGAGGAAGCACTACGTACTTGAGATGTACACCTAAATAAACAGTGTTGGTTTAAGATTGCTTTTAAGCTAAGCATGTTAGCCATTACATCGTACGCCAAGGACCCCATTCGATAGCTCTTTTATTGGTGCACAGGCCTTCAACACATATATCAACAATGCGGAGATTGTTGCACATTCGACTATCTGTTGCATAAAGCACTTGTATTGTGCGCATAACGCTATGAAATTTCCTTTCACATGTCGCAATGAAATCTCGCCAGATGAAGTGTTACATAAATAATTTATCTATTACTATTTGTAATATATCAAGGCGATTTAAATGAGCCAAAAACATACAGACACAATAGTTCTAGGTGTAACAAATCTTTTGTTAAACACACGATGCTGCATAATCTGAAGTTGCGAAGCTCGTTAATTAAATGTTGTCAGGTAGTAGTTCAAAAACAATCAGGCACACGCTGTCCCTTGAAGCAGGCATTGTTTGAAGTACATTTTACGGAACTATGCTGAGTACCTTATAAAATAAGACACCTGGAATGAGATGCCAGCAAATGAGACGTTAACACTAAATTACAAAAAGGTCTACAAAAGCTGCTCCTCCAGCTTACACTGTAACTGTGCTGTCCGTCCCGAGCATCTGGTGCTCTTTTCTCAATGGAACTATACGTAGCTCCTTACGCACATTGACGCAAAGAATAAGCTCTACAAAGAAATAAGAAAGCGAAAGAGCTTCCGCAAAGGATAACCAAACAGTACAAACTCGGAGCGTTTACTATGTAGTTAACAAGCACATTCCTTTCCTGCTCCTTGACTATTGTATTGAACACATTATATATTATTATGATTTATTTACAGTTACTGCAATCACCATTTGGTGATTTCAGCAGGGTGGTACATATACTTAGTCGCTGACAAAAAAAAAACATGACGGTACCGTGTGCTCAGATTTGGGTGCACGTTAAAGAACCCCAAGTGGTCAAAATTTCCGGAGCCCTCCACTACGGCGTCTCTCATAATCATATAGTGGTTTTGAGACGTTAAACCCCACATATCAATCAATCAAAAACATGACGGTAAAAGTGATGAATAAAAGTAAGCAGAGCTACAGTCAGCACTAAAACCATTTTGGTAGCTTCTGTAAGAGTCGAGTAAGATGTTTTTAGGTGCAGTTCACCCTTCAGCTCCACCTCTTTATCGGGCACTAGAAGTAATTGCGTAATCTACGCGAAACTGCGTGCGCATAATGCGGTCAAGTATACAAAATTATTTCAGGACATATCTTTGCACCATTGAAATCACTTAAATTGTACGAGTTCTGTCATGTCTTTTCGATGCATTGTTGCAAAAAATGTAGTTTTTCTAATAAAAACTTTGCTGGCAATGCGAGAATTACCCATGTCCAGTACACTCACACCAAGATGCGATTGGTGCACATCGTGCTCAGTTTAGAAGGAAAAAAAGAAAACACGAGGTGGCTTGACGTGACACTCTTCAAGCCCAGTCATAGAAAAATAAAACTGGGGCATGCTGGGAATCTATCAACAGCATGAAGCATGAAGAGGATCAGCGAAGAGGATCAACTTTTTCTCGGGACAAAACAAACCCCGCTTGTGTTTTATAAGACGATTAACCTAACAGGGCCAAAAGCAGCGCTCCATCTAAGAGAATAGCAGAATGTGTGTACCTATTTGTTCAACAAATTAATACCAGTGTCCAATATACTGGCCATGCTTCTCCTGTGAAAATCGTTCTACTAACATCTTTCTTAATTTTTAGGGGTGAAGCTCCCTAGGGCGTGAGCTGTGCGTCCCCTGTAGCCTGTATGTAGCCACCTCTAGTTTAGTTCTTGCAGTGTTCACTAGATGGCGGTACCGTCCCCTATATGTAGCCACCTCTAGTTTAGTTCTTGCAGTGTTCACTAGATGGCGGTACCGTCTCCTGTATGTAGCCACCTCTCGTTTAGTTCTTGTAGTGTTTACTAGATGGTGGTACTTGTAGCTGATGATGAAAAGATGCAAGATGTTATAAACTAGAAAGCGGTACTTGTAGTTGATGAAAGACGTTAGATCTTAAAAATAGGAATGATGTCACATATGGCGCGTGTCATTGCTTGAAGGCAATCGTTCGATTTAGTGCGGCGACGTACGCTAGGGAAAGCGATGTAATAAAATCGAGTGGGCAAAATGTACAGAGGATTCATGGTTTACCAGGTTTACCTCCGGAGCTTCGCCCACTCATCATCATTCACTTCGTGGATATGGCGGAATTTTTGCGTGCTTTTCAATAGCCTAGTGGCTAAAAAAACAAGATTAAAAACTTTGTTATACCCCACAAAATGTTTGGGTCGGAAAGTAATATGGCTTAGCCACAAATTAAGTACGGAACCTGATATTATGATTACAATAGATTACCTACGACGAGAAAAAAACTAAAGAATGTAATGCAGTTGGTCGTAGCTTCTTCGTATTGTAGTGGAGCATACGCACCAACGCGTATGCGCCTTCGGAAGACAACAAAAAGCCCGTGCTCTGATTGCGCGAGAACCTGTGCCGCCTTTGCCAGACTTGCTGTTCGCCCATTTTCCGTCGCGACCTCGTTACGACTCCTCTGTTCTAATAAACATCATCGCATTTGGTGGAGGCTGCTGAGATCCCTACGCAGACCTGGAGCTCCACTCTCGCAAGTTGGCCGAAAGACTACCGTACAACATGACTGACGCAGTCACCAACCAGCCCATCCCAGCACAGCCAGCACCATCGGCTGCCCCGTCGACCTGCCCCGGTGCTACCCGTCAGCGGGACCCACCAATCTTCAGCGGCAGTGGTGAGCAAGACGTCGAAGACTGGCTCTCCTTGTACGAACGCGTGAGTGCCAGCAACAAATGGGACAACGACTCTAAGCTTGCCTATGTCATCTTTTACTTGGCTGACGTCGCCAAGCTATGGTTCACCAACCGCGAAACCGCCATCGCCAGCTGGTCCACCTTCAAGACCCTCATGACCGAAGCGTTCGGCCGACCAGAGGTCCGCAAGCTCCGCGCTGACCAGCGTCTGCGCCACCGAGCCCAGCAACCTGGTGAGACCTTCACTAGCTATATTGAAGATGTGCTCGACCTCTGCAGGCGTGTTAACTCATCCATGCCTGAAGAAGAGAAAATTCGACATATTCTCAAAGGCATCGAGGATGGCGCATTCCAGATGTTGCTGGCGAAGAGCCCGACCACGGTGGCAGTCCTCGTAAGCCTGTGCCAGAGCTTCGATGAATTGCGTCGTCAGCGTTCCATCGCCCGACAGAGTGTCCCATCACCAGATTCGATCTCGGCCGTCGCACTCGCCAATGGCAACGTTCACCAAGGAACTCTGTCGAACCAGATTAAAGACTTCATCAGGGAGAAAGTCGCCCGACAGCTTTCCCTGCTGCCGCATTGTGACGCGCCCACGACAAGCCTCCCTTCGAATATGCAGCAGGCCATACGCACTGAAATTTGCAATGCACTCCCTACAGTTCCGGCCTCTTACCCGTGCACTTCGGTGCCATCTGATTTCTCAACTGCTGGCTACGCACCAACTGCGCCGCCTTCACCTCTCAGCTACGCAGCTGTGGTCGCGCGGCCCCCACCGCATACAATCGCCTTATCGGCTCCACCTCCTCCGGCCTCGCCTCCAGTCTACAGGCCCCCACCTCGCTTTTTCCGTCCATCTAATGAGTGGCGCACCCGAGACAATCGTCCCATCTGCTTCACGTGTGGCATCGCTGGCCACATTGCACGCTTCTGCCGCCGCCGTCCCACGCCTGCGCACGCATACTTCGGAGCTCCTACCTACGCACCGCAGCAGACCACTACGTCTGCATATGAACAGAGGCACTCCGACTCGGATCGCCACCCATCGACTGCTCGTTTCCCATCACCTCGTCGCCGATCGCCATCGCCTATGCGTCGTCGACCACCTCTTGAGGAGGGAAACTAATCAGTGCAGTTCCCGAGGCAAGAACTGCAACTTGTGCGCAATTCCCAAGGCCTCCATTTTCGCCGCAAAATGTTGTTGACGTCGATGTTGAGGGAGTCGCCACATTAGCGTTAATTGATACCGGGGACGCCGTTTCTGTGATGAACGCAAACTTTTGTAGGAAACTGAAGAAAGTGACCACATCTCTCAGTGGATTGGTGCTGTCCACGGCTAGCGCGCAACGCATTCATCCCTCGGCTGTGTGTACGGCGCGCGTCGTCATCCGAGACGTTTTGTACGTCGTACAGTTTTTTGTTCTACCATCTTGCTCTCATGACCTTATCCTGGGTTGGGATTTCTTATCACGTCATGAAGCTATCATCGATTGTTCCCGTGCCGAAGTGTCCCTTGTGCCAACATGTGAATTTCCACCACCCGACCGCTCCCCTCTGCTCTGCAAAGTCATCGCTGATGACGACATCACCTTGCCTCCTGAAGCTTCGGTCCCTATTAGCCTTTCATGTCTGGCGCAACCTGACGGCACGGTGGTGTTTACGCCATCCCCGATTTTTACTGAACGCAAGGGCATCGTTCTCCCATTTGCTGTTCTTACAATTGCGTCTGGTTTAACCGTAATGCTGGTCACCAACCACTGCAACTACCCCATTGGCTTACTTCGTGGTGAAACGTTAGGATATGTGCAACCTGTCGACCATATCGATGATATTATTCTTCCCGACGAAACGCCATGTCACATTGCTGCAATCACTCATGCGTCTGAGCCATCAAATTCGTCAGCCTTCGACAATGCTATTGACGCAGACCTTCCCCTCTCGCATCGCCGCCAACTTGTTGCTCTCCTTAACAAGTTTCGTTCTTTTTTCGACTTTCAAGAACCTGCTTTGGGCCGCACCACCACTATCGCTCATACTATTGACACCGGCTCACATTCGCCTCTGCGACAGCGTCCTTACCGCGTTTCCGCCGAAGAGCGCCGCGTCATTACGGAGCAAGTAGATGACATGCTTAAACGTGGAGTCATACAGCCTTCTCAAAGCGCTTGGTCATCACCTGTGGTTCTGGTCAAGAAAAAAGATGGCACCGTACGATTTTGCGTGGACTATCGCCGCTTAAACAATATTACGAAAAAAGATGTCTACCCGCTACCACGAATAGACGATGCTCTTGACTGTTTACAAGGCGCCGAGTACTTTACATCTTTGGATCTGCGTTGTGGGTATTGGCAGGTGCCAATGGCTGAATGTGATTGCCCTAAAACAGCCTTTGTAACGCCGGATGGCCTATATGAGTTCAAAGTCATGCCTTTTGGGCTCTGCAACGCGCCTGCCACATTTGAGCGCATGATCGACACAATCTTGCGTGCCCACAAGTGGAAAACCTGCTTATGTTACCTGGACGACATCGTAGTCTTTTCATCTGATTTCCCGACACATCTTGCTCGCCTCCACGAGATTCTGACGTGTCTAACTTCTGCAGGCCTACAACTTAACTCCAAGAAGTGCCACTTCGCAGCACGAAAACTAACCATCTTGGGACATGTCATCACCAGAGACGGTGTTCTTCCGGATCCCGATAAGCTTCGAGCTGTCGCTGACTTTCCGTTGCCCACATCACTGAAAGCCCTAAGAAGTTTTGTCGGTCTCTGCTCCTACTTTCGTCGCTTCGTGCGCAACTTCGCGTCCATCATCGCACCTCTCACGAGTCTGCTTTCCAACAGCAAAGGCATATCTGCATGGTCACCTGCATGTGACGACGCATTTCGCCAGCTGCGCCGCCTGCTCACCTCACCACCTATTCTTCGTCACTTCGACCCTGCTGCGGCCACAGAAATTCACACCGATGCAAATGGCATCGGTCTTGGTGCAGTTTTGGCACAACGGAAAGGCACCCAAGCTGAATACGTAGTCGCCTATGCAAGTCGCGCTCTCAAGAAGGCTGAATTGAATTACTCCGTGACAGAGGAGTGTTTGGCCATAATCTGGGCGTTGACGAAGTTTCGCCCGTACCTTTACGGCCGTCCTTTCGACGTGGTCACAGACCACCACGCTCTATGTTGGCTGTCCACCCTGAAAGACCCGTCCGGACGCCTGGGGCGTTGGGCACTTCGATTGCAAGAATACGACATCCGTGTTGTATATCGTTCCGGTCGCAAGCATGTGGATGCCGATGCACTTTCGCGATCGCCATTAACACCAGATGTGGCTTCTCTGTCTCCCCCTTTTACCACCTTGTCACCACTCGAAACGACTGACATGCTTTCGGAGCAGCGTAAAAACCCACACCTTGCCTTGTTAGTCGACTACCTTACCGATCCGTCTGCTGTCCCTTCCACGAGAGCGCTACGCCGGCAAGCAGCCCACTTTTCCTTACGAGACAACATTCTGTACCACCGTAACTACACGCCTGGTGGTCGGAAGTGGCTCCTTGCTGTCCCAACTCATATGCGCTCTGACATCTGCATGAATTTCCATGCAGATCCCCAAAGTGCTCACGCAGGTGTCCTGAAAACCTACGAAAGGCTGCGCCAACGCTATTACTGGCGAGGAATGTATCGCTTTGTGCAGAAATACGTTCAGTCTTGCACCACTTGCCAACAGAACAAGACACCTCCGCGGCACCTTACTGGCATGTTACAGCCGCTCCCGTGCCCGGCTCGCCCATTCGACCGCGTGGGTATAGACCTCTATGGCCCCCTCCCATATAGTATCTCTGGAAACCGGTCGATTATTGTCGGAGTCGATCATCTGACACGCTACGCTGAGACTGCAGCTCTACCGGCAGCGACCGCCCACGAAGTTGCACTCTTCATTCTCCGCAGCTTCATTCTACGCCATGGTGCTCCGCGGGAATTACTCAGTGATAGGGGTCGAGTGTTCCTGTCGGAGGTCATCCAAGCTATCCTCGCTGAATGCAACATTATCCACCGGAAATCTACCGCATACCATCCACAGACAAATGGTCTTACTGAGCGGTTCAACCGCACACTTGGCGACATGCTGAGGATGTACACCTCCTCCGACCACACTAACTGGGACGCTGTATTGCCCTTTGTCACCTTCGCTTATAACACCGCGACGCAAGCGACTACCGGGTTTTCTCCGTTCTTTCTATTGTACGGCCGCGAACCTTCCCACCCACTCGACACTATACTACCATATCGCCCTGATGCATCAGAGTGCTCCCCGCTTTCGGAAGTCGCCAGATACGCTGAAGACTGCCGTCAGTTGGCTCGGTCTCTTACAAGTGTGGCTCAAGGCCTACAAAAGACTCGACACGACGACGCTCACCGCATAGCTCCTACATTTCGTGCTGGTTCCCTTGTGTGGCTTTGGGTGCCCCCGCACGTTCCTGGCCTGTCTTCTAAACTTCTGGCCCGGTACCATGGTCCCTACCGTGTCATTGACGTGACCTCCCCGGTGAATTACGTCATCGAGCCATTAACACAATCACCAGATTTGCGCCGTCGAGGACGCGAGACCGTACACGTCGACCGTCTCAAGCCCTACTACGACCCCCTCATTGTGCCTACTCCCTGAGTCGCCAGGATGGCTACCCTTCACCCCGGGGGTATTGTAGTGGAGCATACGCACCAACGCGTATGCGCCTTCGGAAGACAACAAAAAGCCCGTGCTCTGATTGCGCGAGAACCTGTGCCGCCTTTGCCAGACTTGCTGTTCGCCCATTTTCCGTCGCGACCTCGTTACGACTCCTCTGTTCTAATAAACATCATCGCAGTATATAAATTATCTATGACTATATCAAAACTGTGAGGACTTGAATTCAACCAAGGCAAGGAAGAAAGAAGTCCTCAGTCTGAAAAATTGTTCATGGCCGGTTCGGAACCTGTTCGCGTACTCTACACAGGCCGGCTCTTAAACGGCGTGAGCAAGAATGCACTGACAGCGGGTCGCTATTCTTTGGTTCCCACAATGAGGGGCGGGCGAGAGCAGGTTGAAGAGCGAGGCCACTTCCGTAGGGAACTCGTCAGCGTCGTGGTGGGAGGAGAAAAGATGGAACGAGGGGGAGGGTTCAACTTCATGCGGCACGTGGTGGACGTTTAACGAACTAGCCCCTCTTGGGTCGGAATCCTGGCCTCGCCTGTAGGATCGTCACCAGTTCTGTAGCTGAAAACCAGGCTATCATGGTCTTGTCTGGAAGTGGATTTCGCATTTCCAGTGGATGGATATATGTAGTTTATTGTGGTCTATTGCCACACTAAACAGATATAAGCTGTGCCCCTGAAAACGTCCATGGCTGGGACGGTCGTAGATGCCCTGCATATCCTCTTTAGCACTTTTAAGTTGATTGATATGTGGGGTTTAACGTCCCAAAATCACCATATGATTATGAGAGACGCCGTAGTAGAAAGCTCCGGAAATTTCGACCATCTGGGGTTCTTTAACATGCACCAAAATCTGAGCACATGGGCCTACAACATTTCCGCATCATTTGAAAATGCAGCCGCCGCAGCCGGGATTCAGTCCTGCGACCTGCGGTTCAGCAGCCGAGTACCTTAGCCCTTAGACCACCGAGACGGGGCAGCACTTTTGGGTTGCCACGCGCAATCGTAACAGATAACGGGTCGTAGTTTTCAAGCTTTCAAGTTTTCAAGAATTTTGCTAAGCAGAATGGAATAAAGCACATGCGCACTGCGCCATATCACCCACAATCGAAGGGGTTAGCGGAGCGAGTGGTGCGTACCATCAAGCGAAACCTGAAGAAAAACAAGCAAGGCTCAATGCCAACGCGGCTGGCCAGGATCCTGCACACTACCACCTAACACTCCTATTGGATGGCAAAACACTAGCTATGCTGCTGAAGTAGAACTAGGCATCTAAATATATGTACATACTCACATTTGTTATTCATCACATAATGTACTAAATTTATTAAAGAACGTAAAATGAGATTTCTGGAACCCTGAAGATTCCAAAAATAAATTTCGTTTTCTATACGATAAGTTACCACTAGCAAAATGAAGTACACTGCAATACTGCATGGCCCAATGAAATCAAACCCATTATTTTAACACAATACATGACAGTAAAACCTTGCTATTTTGACCCTTTTAACTCCGAAAATATAATAATTCGAACGTGTAATCCAGTCCTGGTGAGAACGTACACTGTTATAAAACAAAACTCTCATTTTTTGGTCATAACTGCCCTCAGCCCAGTTAATTTGGACAAGTGCCACAAATGTGTGGCACAAAAGAGCGAAAACTACGTTCAAAGAGAACTGACACAACTGTTCGCACCGCCATGGTCATCATTGTGAATCGTACGGTAGCGGCTGGAAAGCCAGAACACTTCATGCCTATCTGCACTTATCACTGTGAGCGACACCTCATTGGGCACGGGTATTCGAAAAGGCATGGTCGCCATCTGTTTCAGAAGGACCAGAGAGACCACAGAACCGATACGTCTTCGGTTTATTGTTGACAGAACAGGAAAAATAAAAAAAATATGCAGAGCGTGACCCTGGCTACTTCTTCCTCGCCTCCAAGCTCCATCTTCAATCTGTTTTCTACATCTTCCCGCCGGCCAGATTCAACCGAAGCAACCTTCGAGCGAATACAACAGCTGAATCGGCCTCTTGACTAATTTTCCTTGAGGTGTACGAAGCAAGCATGTTCTCACTAGTCCATCCTTGCCTAGGAAAATCTTTTCGACCTTGCAGAGTTTCCACTGAGTTCTTTTCCGCGCTTCTTCAAGCAGAAGTACATCTCCTTCTTGTACATTTGTGTGACGCTCTGTTTTTCTGCTGGCACACTTAAGCTCCCTCAGGTACTCTTTTTTCCATCTGGTCCACTATGTTATCATTGCCCGTTTTCTTGCACTCCTGTAATTCAGCAAACTGTATTCTCCAAGTCTGTTTTCTTCCTGCTTGTTCATTGCTTGCCTGCCTCCTATCACGTCCGCTGGTGTGATGGATTGTGGCTCGTTAGGATCGTCATACACATAAGTAAGAGGCCGGTTGTTAAGCACTCCTTCTGCTTCAACAACCACAGTCCGTAGTTCTTTTTCATCCAAAAGTCGAGCACCTATAGTTTTTGCCATGGGTGTCTTAAAGCTTCTGACCAGTCTTTCATAAAATGCTCCCCACCATGGAGCTAACTCTACAATAAACTTCCATTTTATTTTCAGGTTACTGGTATACTGTTGAACCCTTTCATATTCCATCTTTAATATCTTGTTCATCTCTTTCTCAGATTTCTTAAATGCTCTTGCATTATCACTGTAAATAGTTGTACACAATCCTCTTCTAGCTACGAATCTTCGGAATGCTTGTATAAACACTTTTGATGACATCCTCTTAACTAACTCCAGTTGTATGGCTCTTGTTACTTCACACGTAGATATCACAATATAAAGCTTTGTAACTTTTCCGCCTTTCTCCTCTCGAGCATTTAGCGGTCCAGCAAAGTCTATACCAACTGTGTCGAATGACCTCGTCTGTGTTATCCTGTCAGCTGGTAGTGGTGGAATTTCTTGTGCCATTGGTCTAGAATTGAATCTCCTAGATGTGATGCATTTCTTTATCACATATTTCACCATCTGTCGGGCACGCACAATCCAAAACTTCGTTCTTAGATGGGTCAATGTTGCCGCAACGCCACCATGCATTGTTACTTGATGCGCGTTCAGAACTAGGAGTTCTGAAAATTAACTTTCTCTTGGTAAAATAATAGGATGCTTCTCATCAAAGCTCAAATCACTCCACTGGAGCCTCCCTTTTACTCTCAGGACACCTTGATCATCTTCGAAGATGTTCGTGCCGTACAGATTCATGTTGTCATATATTTGTGTCACTGCATTTTGTAGCGTATTCTGCTCCTGCTTTATCAGCACAAATTCTGCCTTGTCCATTTCTTCTCCTGTCAGCGAACCTGTTTTCCTTTCTTTTCGTCGGTTTCCTATATAACGCATCACCCACGCGGTAACTCGTAACACTTTCTTGTATGATCCAAATCTGCTCACATCAATTATCTTTTCTTCACTCGTGGTGGTAGTTAAGCTTGTCGCGGTCTTTTCTTCGTCTTTGTTGTCATCACTGTCCGATTCTTGCGTGATGTCATAATCAGGCCTTTGTTTTTCATTCTTGATCCACGTGGGGCCTTTCCATCATAATTCACTGTCCAGCAAACGTTTCATCTTTATCCCCCTTGTCATCAAATCCGAAGGATTTTCATCACTTTTAACATAACCCCATTGACTCTCATTGGACTTGCTCTTAATTTCTGCTGCGCGGTTGCGAACAAACAGATCTTTCGTCTTGTTTGACTTTATCCAGCATAACACAATTTGAGAGTCAGTCCAGAATTTCACACTCCTCAGTTTCCTGATGAAATTCTCAGTTGTATGACTGGCCAATCTGACTGATATTGTGGCCGCCAACAACTCCAATCTTGCTAGTGTGATCTTTTTGATTGGAGCGACTCTACTTTTGGCAATGATTAAATTGGCTTCATTGCTTCCATCGGGGTATTCTGTTACAATGTATGCTGCTGCTCCACACGCCATTAGACTCGCATCGGAGAACACGTGTAGAGTCGATGCTTTCATTTCAGCTTGCCTGTTGTCATAGCATCTGTTAACGGTGAAGTCATCTAAGTGCTGAAGCTCCTCCGACCAGTCCTTCCAAGCTGATCTATGCTGGCTTGGTAACGGGTCATCCCATTTCAGTTTATCTATCCAAATTTTTCGCAGCAATATTTTTGCTCTGACTGAAAATGGTGTCAAAAAACCTAAAGGGTCATATAGCTTTGCCGTGTCCTGCAAAACCTGTCTTTTTGAGAGTTGTCTCATGTCCTTGTCATTTCGCCATGTAGTGTCGGGAAAGCTCAACACGTCGTCTACGAAATTCCATTTCAGTCCCAAAATCTTGATTTGTCCCTCTTTTCTTATCCCTCGATCCAGATCCTCTCCTTCTTCATCAAAGAGTTTTCTTAGCTCGGCGTCATTTGAAATCCATTTTCTTAAATTCATTCCCGCATAGCGAAAAATATCTCGTGCTTCTTTGTATATCTTTGTCGATGTCGAGTATTCGTCGGCTCCTCGTAAAACGTCATCGACGTAGATTCCTTTCCGGAGTTGCGCCACAACTGCAGGATATTTTTCTTCGAATTTATCCAAATGTCGATGAATTGTGGCCACTAGAAGGAAGCTACTTGGTGTAGTTCCGAAAGTAACCCTCGTCATCCTCCATGTTTTTATTTTCGGGGTTGGCATATCTTCGCTGGGTATTCTTTCCCACCACATGAATCGCAGTGCGTCTCGGTTATTTTCATGTATCTTGATCTGCAAGAATGCTTTTTCCACGTCAGCTGACATAGCGATCTTGTGATGTCGAAAGTTCATCAGCAAGCTTGTGATGTCGGGGTTTAGGTTTGGCCCCTTTTCCAAGTTGTCATTCAAGGATTCACCTAGATTCTGGCTTGACGATGCGTTAAAGACGATCCGTAATTTTGTCGTTGTTCGGTCCTGCTTAATTACTGCTTGATGCGGCATGTAGTATACAAATTTGTTCTGTATATCTGATCCAGCATCTTCTTCGACGTTTTCTGCTATTTCTTGCTCAAAGTACTCTCGAATAGTTTGTCATAGGCTAGGAGTTCATCTTTATCCTTGCATAACTTTTTGGTCACCTGGATAAGCCTCTTCTCTGCAATGGTGTTGTTGTCGTTCAATGTCACGCTTTCCTTCCATGGTAGCCACACTTGATATCTTCCTGCCTTGAACTCGATTGTTTGTCGGACGTAGTCTAGCACATGTTCATCGTTCATCTTTGTTGCTGGTTTCTCCTTGATGCCCATGTTTTCCAAGTCCCAGAATCTCCGCAGTTCTTCCACAATCGTGTCCGACTTGGCACTGACCTTGAGTACCATAACCGTCGATGATTTCATCGGCACACAACGAAGTCCTACAGGACCTTGGACCGTCCATCCCAATATTGTTTCTATTGCCATTACTTTTGGATGAATCTCGCAAATGCGACCAGTGACTACAGTCCAGTAATAATCTGCTCCAATTAATATAGAAGTTTCCATATTTTTTCTTTCTTTGTCCGTCTTCTCGTTGTCATCAGCCGAACAAATTCCCATCGATCTTGCTCTTTCGTTTATTGTCAACGGTGGCGATGGTAGCAAGTCACAGGATATAACTTCTATCTCCAGTGCCTCAATCGTGACTGGCTCTGATGTGGGATCCTTCCTCACGCTGACCTCGACGACTTTCATGTCTAATTCCATCTCTCCTCCTCCAAATAATCCTACAGTAATCCTTTCGGATCTTTTAACCTTGCACGCTAGTTTTCTTGACAATCTTTTGAGGATGAATGTCCTCTGACTCCCGTTGTCCAGCAAAATCCGTGCATAGCACCCGCTGTCTTCTCCCTCCGTCCACGAAAAGGCTGTCTGCAGTAGTATGCACTTGTGTTCATCAGACTGCTGTGCGTGCATGTTGCAGGACTTGCTGGTGTCTAACTGGTCAGGTTGCGCGCTTTTACGCACTTTCTCAACATCATTACCGCTTTGCTGCTGTGCTGACTTTCCTGCAGGCGTACGTGGTCGACACATGGATGTCGCGTGCCTTCCCTTGCATGTTTTGCAGCGTACGTTAGCGCGGCATATCTTCGTCGTGTGGTGAGGTCTGGTGCACCTGAAGCATCTTCGTTCCCGTCGCAAGGCTTCTTTCTTCTGTTGCATACTAATGGTTTTTCTGCAATCTGCCGTGTAGTGTCCAGTCATCTCACAGAAGATGCATTTTTTCATCGAGGTGCTTTGAAGCGCAGATGTTCTAGTCCGCCTCATACTGTGCGGTGACTGGGTCACGTCGTATTTTCCCTCTCGAGTTTCTTCTCTGCTGCGTATGTATATCTTTAGAAACTCCATAATTTCTTTCAAACTGCTCGTGCTGTCTCTTGACGCTGAGTCCGATTCCGTAGTTGCTGGTCTGTTGTCACCTTTCTTTAACTCCTTCATCTTCATCTCAATCCTCATATCCACCGGTAGCGCAGATTTTACAACAGGAGCTATCACTGTGGCGTAGATACCCATTTCCACTCCTAATGACTGCAATGCTCGTGTGTTCACTTGCAACTTTTGGAAGAGTTTGTTCAACCCATCTACATCTTTAGGACTCTTCACTGCTTCCAAGTTTACAAGCTCTTTTATGTAGGTCTCTCTCAAATTATCTTCTCGTCCGAAGGTTTCTTTCAGAAGAGCGACTGCATGCTCGTAATTCTGATCAGAAAACTGCAAACCTTCTATGAGGGACGCAGCCTCCCCACTCAGAGACACCAGAAGGTAATTAATTTTTTTTATTTTTTGGCATGTTCGCTCTGTTATGCACTGATGTCTCGAACTGATGCCAAAACCTTGGTCATGCTGTTTTTCCTCATCAAACTTGATCATTTCAAGGCGTGGCAACTTAACAAGCTCTTGCGTCTCCGAGATATGGTTAGTATCTTGCACTGAACCCGCCATTTCTGTGACTATTCTCGTAGTCAGTTGCGCCGCTTGTTCTAACTCGCATAATTGCTCCTCTATTTTTGTCATTGCAGCGACGATCTTCATTTCATAATGCAAAACTCTTTCAAATTCTGCCTCCGCGTCGTCTTTTTCAATGAGCAGTTTTATCTGTTCGTTAACTTGTCTTAGCGTCTGTGACACGCTCTTCATCTGGTTCAGAAGCGTCATAAGTTGCTCTCGATCGGCGTCTTCTTCTATCTTCTTATTGATTTCGCTCGTAAGCGTCGTCACATTTGCTCGAAGCGTCTTCCGATTCTTCGATAGGACCTCTTTATTCATGCCTAAAACGTGTTGAAAGAGCTCTTGCCTTTTTATGTGCGTCTCCAACAGTCGTCGGTCGTGGTCCTTTTCTCGACGGTTCGTCCTTGAGCCAGACGCCGCTGCTTCGTTCTTCAACCCGTTGTAGCGAATGGGGTTGAAGTCTGTGCGTCTGTCTCCGAGATAACATCTCATTACAGAGGAGAGCGACAGACTTTTCCCTTTCCCCATCATAAGCTCCACAGATCACAAGCAAGCACGCTCCGCATGCTCCAGACGGGGTCTTACCCCTCTAGGGGCTTTCTGAGCATGCTTCATCCGGATATTGATCCACTTTGCCCAGATTAAGGTGAATTTTGCTCTTTGAGTCACATGCTCTGGCAGTGCCCTGCGTTGCAGGATTTTAAAACAGAAGAAGACTGGACGACGGCAATCACAGACCCCAGACAAGACGTCCAGCTTCAGGCTGTCCAGAGGGCCCGTGAACGAGCGGAGAGGCATGGCCTCTCTGTTCCGACATGGGACTAGCCAACGGCTGGGTGGGGACCTACATAGTTGGCCCGCTGCCTTGCCTCTCAGGACCAAATAAAGTTGTTTGTCCTGTGTCCTGTCTTCAGATCCTCCTGGTCACGGCACCATGTTTTAGAAGGACCAGAGAGACCACAGAACCGATACGTCTTTGGTTTATTGTTGACAGAAAAGGAAAAATAAAAAAAACATGCTGAGCGTGACCCTGGCTACTTTTTCTTCCTCGCCTCCGAGCTCCATCTTCAATCTGTTTTCTACACCATCCATAATTTGTTATTGGCGACCAAGGCTTCAGGGGCTACAACGAAACTATTTCACTCATCATCATCTAAAAAGTGAATGTTGAGTGGGGCGAATCTTCCGAGGGATTTATCGGTAAACCGTGAATCGTCTGTCTGTCTGTCCATCCGTCTGTCCATCTAGTGAACACTCCAAGTACTGCCATCTCGCATCTTTTAATCATATACAAGTATCGCCATCTAATGAACACTATACAAGTATCGCCATCTAATGAACACTCCAAATACCTACAACTACAAATGTTGAGGATGTACACACCAACGTCTTAAGGAGTTTCGCCATAAAAAAGTACCAACACATGTACATGGTGGTGGTGGTGGTGGCTGTAATTAGAGAGTGGTGCAAAGCTTGTTTCATACTAATTAATACATGGGGATCTCGAGCTGTAGTCAAATTGTAAAAGAAGCTTCAGGATGAAAAAAAAAATTGCAGCTCGTATGCTGCTCTTATTCAAATTACTGTGCACAAAACTTACGTATTGATCAAGCAAATTAAAGTGCATTGATGTGAAATACATTGGTTGTTTTCTTGATAAATCCAGAATTCGGTCAATTTTAGTAATTTCTCTGGTCCTTTGAAATCTGAATTTGAGCAGTCACTTTAGCTCAAATTTTTCACACTGGTGATATTTTGCCATGCACATGCTTATAACTGATTTTGGTATTCTATACACTAGTGTTATCCAAAACAAGCAAAGGGCGTCAAAATAAATTTTGCTGCTACAAAAGAATGGCCCGATTTTAAATTGTGATTGCAAAATAAGGCACGCTGATTGAAGATTAGCTAACGCATTAATGGTTTCCAGTTAATTCCTACAAGTGCGATGGGGACTATACTATGCCTGCTAGTGCGAAATTGCATGCAGCTGAAGCTCACCTTGAGATTGGGCACTTTGAACAAGTCTGAAATGAAGTAGTAGGTGTCGACTAGGCCACTCCACGAAAAGATGTTCATCAACCTGCTACAGCATCAGGAATTTTGTCAGTTTGCTCTTATTAAGACACCGTGTGGTTCACCGCAGACACAAAGTGAAAAATTTGCTTTACCTAACATTTACAGCTATCTAACAAAGCTTGTACCCAATACAGAAGTTGAATTCCTCTGAGATTTAACATCTGTTTTTCATACACGTGCTTCACAAATAACGTGTTGCAGATGTACCACGAAGATTATCCGTAGTCAAAACATATTCAAGTGTAGTTACTTTAGAGCGAGAAGCTATAGTAGCCAGGAAGTTAGGTACTGTTGGAAGGGAAAAAAAGCAAGTTTATATCACACTTCACATATACAAAACTGTGGGCACTGGGTAGAAAGAAAGATAAAGCATTGGTTTTCATGGCGAAGCCGAGCACAGTACTGAAACGTCAGACTTTTGAAGACATTGCTGATACAAGCAAACTATAGCTGGGCACGAGTCTTCATGTGTGTGTACTACCCATCATTCCCATGGCCGCTGAACGATCGCAGCGCCAGAGTGCCCTCTAGTTAATTTTGGGAAACGCTATGGCACGTACCTTTTGAGAACCAAAACGCTCGATTCACCCAATAGCCGCTTAAAATCAGCTTGATTTGGCTTAAAAAATATAAATAGACGGCGACAGAATTGCTGTGTTGGACATGTTTTGGGGACGTTGAGGTGGTGAAAACGAAAGATCTACCGTAAGGTTCCTCACTAACATTTGAGGATCTTCACCGTGCGGTTGTAAGTTCTCCGTATTCTTTGCTTGCTCGGCAGCTGTATGCATTCGCGAGAACCGCCTCTCCGCATGGATACGTGGTCTCGTTCTGTAATACTGTGGTAACGACTTGCCCGAGCATGAACACCGTGTGTTATGCTATTTGTGGATTTATGCCGTACGTGTATTTCTGGTAAGTGCGTGTGTTGCGCAAGGATCGATGTGTCGCTTGGGTGAAGTGTATGCTTGTGCCAAAACTTTCATTGAAGCTTCGTCTTGCGTAACTGCGTGAGACAGATACGAAATACACAAGTTGGAAGCGATGGAATATTAGCAGGCGTCCACACGACGTTATTTCCCAAGTGGCTTAAATATGCTGTCGCCGATGACGATAATCGGTTTTCTAAGCTATGTCTCTACTTGTGGGTGTATACAAAGAAAAAAAAACAAAGGAAATAAAATTGAAAATATGCTGGGAGCACTTTAAATCTCCGCTCAAAATTGCCACCTTAAGCGTTTTCCTAATAATTTAACAGTACCGCAAGACAGTCGTGCCTTGCGGTGAAGTGCACGCAGTGTATAGCGATAAAGCATACGTATTGCACGCGCTCGTGTGTAAATTGGAAATGTAGCACTGGCATTGGGCCTCGTGTGTGCACCTAAATTGTACACGCGCTATCCTCTGTCTCATCAGGGACAATGCGGCAGTCAGTATTGTCATCATCTTCAGCTTGTGTAACAAGCCCAGAACAATTTACCTAGTAAAGTACATTTTGTGGCTGGCAATTCGCAAGGCATTCAGATTTTAGTTCATTGCAGGATTAATTCAAAATTCTTGCATGGCACCTTCAAATAAACGAAACATGCATATGAGAAGCCTCAGTCATACTTCAAAATTTGTGCCATGCCTCAAATTGAAAATGATTATAAAGGAAATATATACTAAGGCTGGGTGTAGATTCTCATTCACAATTCAATTACCATTCATATTTTAGAAACTTAGAAAATTTGTAGCTCATGTTTCCCTATCGAGTAAGCACAAAAATAACCGCTGAAGAATGGTCTACAATCAGACGCACAGTTTGCAAGAAATAGATCTTTGAAACCTATGTCGTGCCAGAACTAAGAGCAAGGTGGTTCGAGGAAACTGGTTGTAAGCCGACATGGGGCTACTTGTTGGAAAAATGTGGTGTTAATTAGGTAAGTGCCTGCAGGGATCTACACCAAGAGGCAAAACCTCCTACATCTTTTTTCAAAAATTTTATTATTTGTTTCAAGCATGTGTGCACTCTTCGTTGTTTTGTTCTCTCAGGGAGCAAGTATAGGGCATGCGCTTGAAATTCATACGTTACCCCTGCGATTTTGAGATGTCATCACAGTGGACATGAACGTGCAATGTAGTTGAAAAGGTTGCTGGGCACAAACTTTCTTAACAATTTGAACCTGCTTTTACTGCAAAAGTTACCACATGACTTCAGCCAAATAGTTTCTAACTGTTGTGTTTAATGTCAGATAAAAGTAATAATGAGCTAGTTGTGCTTGGACAACAGTCGTGCTTGACTGACTGTATTAAAATACAGTAATTTAGTACCTGCACATAGAACTGACCATTTACTTAATTTTTTTTATTTGTGGTCCTATTTGTGACACTTTCAAAATATTTCATACAGGGTGGTTAAGTTTTGAGTCCATACAGTGGGCAAATTTTATCAGCAGTACCGCATGCTGTACAATCACTGTAACTTTTCCTAGAAGGCATGGTGTTTCACTATTCCGGTATGTCTCGGCTGGGCTTCTTGACCTCGACGACTGTAAATATCAAACAGTTTGCCAAGTGTAACTACTTATTACCCTATAACTCTAAATTTTGTCGAGCCATAATAAATAATGGGCAGTAAGGACCAGTTACAAAACCCTTTTTTTATGAACCGCTCATTAATCAGGAACCTAACAATTCTGTGCATAAACGATGACTGCAACCACTTCTACACACATTGAATGATTAGGTTGTACTAATAAAAGCACTAATATAATCAGACCTCTTTTTTTAAAGTAAACAGAATGCATAAAAAGTCTTACTGGTCCGTGCTTCAATATTGTAACGCACTCTTCAATGAACTCTTTTTATAGGCTAACGTAGGCAGGGCGAACTTGTGCCAGAGAATATGTTGTTGTTGTTGTTGTTGTTGTTTTCCTGTGCACATGGCTCGTACCCAAAGAAGGGGATTGGCCGATTATAAGGTGAATTTGCCCTAAACTTTCAGCATTGCGTCATTCCTACAATTTTTTTTTTGTAACTTAATTTTGATTTGAAATACCGATATCAAATTTGCAGAAAAAAAAGAAGAAAAATAGTGAGACAGCAATTTAGCAAGAAAATCGTTTAGTCGCAGTGATGTATTCTTGAACGGCGAATAAAACATCCCTGTGGCTGAAACCCAGTGTAGAGGCTCCAAATGAAAGAAGATCAGGTTGTGATAGTTGCAAGCCCAGTCTTTGAAGAGGGGGTGCTAGTATACTTTGCCTGAATAAATCGAAACGGCGACAATGTAATAAAAAATGACTGATCGTTTCCTCTTGATTACAGTAAATGCACATAGGGGAATTCAATATGCCTGATCTATGCAAGTAAAAATTGAGGGGGGTAACGCGGCAACGAAATTTTGTGATGACAACTTCCATCATCCTTGAATTAGTCAGTTCACTGCGCCAGGAAAATAAGTGTTTGTACTCTGGAGAAGCCATCAGTGCAGGGTCAGATAAATTTTGCCTGATTTTAAGTGTGCGAAATCGCGCCACCGTAATGTATACTGTATGAGGGAAAATAGGAATAATTGGTGTCGAAAGGGATGCCTTCGCAAGAGAATCAGCTATTTCGTTTAACAACAAACTTTTGTGCCCTGGTGTCCAGATTAAATGAATACTTCGGAGATGACAGGGGATCAACGATATAAAAAGTTTCACTATAAGTGAGTGACCAGATGCGGACAGAGAAGAACACACTGATAATGAATCAGTTATGACGGCTACGACTGGAATGGAAATATTTACCTTTCGCAAAGCTAACATTATTGCCATGAATTCAGCCAGAAAGACAGGAAGAAAGTCCGGTAAGCGAAGTGAAAATGACCAATCAAGTACGGGGCAAAATATTCCAACGCCTGATTTTTCATGTGATTGAGATGCGTCCGTTGCTATAATGACATTTGTTGGCAGAGTACTTAAATGGTCCTGCAATAAACCATTTAAAATGCCTGTAGGTAATAGCTTTGCGTGAGTTGGGAAGATATCATGGTAAACAATTTCTGGAGAATTTTGTTGCTCAGTTAAAGGAATCAGATCACGAACGTGTACATTTAGGGGCTCAAGTAACGATTGAACAGGTCGGACTGTTCCTAAAAAGGTCACTATCACCGATTCCGTTGGTGATTTTATGTTGTCAATTGTACGGGTGCACCTGTACACTGAAATTACACCCGCCACTGAAAACAAATCGAGCACATCTGCAGGTGTCAGGCTTGTGTCTACACCGCGGACTAATCCTTTCGAGCATGCGAGGTGTGCCGGAATAAATGGGCTTACCGGATGCGCTGCGAATTCGGAACATTGCAGGAGCTCACGAATGCATTCCTGATCTGCGGAACAGCACAGGATGCCTCCGCGACCAAACTGGCGGACCTCAGTGATTTCCTGGGGATGCGAAGTGGCTTTTCGAAGCTCCACTTGAATCGCCTTTGGTTTCTTCATCGGAATACTGCCCCCATCTGTAGGTACCAGCGCCACAGGGACACTTCTCGCTCCACTGCGTAACAAATAGTCTATCGGCCAATCCTTGGTGGGAGTGAAAGCTAACCAAGGGGAGTGCCCTTGGCCGGGGGAAGAAAATGACATCAAAATGGAATGACTCGCTTCAGCTGAGAAAGTCCAATACAGTTACCGGAAAATAAAGAACTCTCAAAGAACAATAAGGATACTGCCACCCGATTCTGAGCCCGGGCAGCTTCTTCACAGTCGAGCCTCACACTCGAAATGCGACGTGGCGTTCCAGGCACTGGTAGACCAGTGACAGTCGAGGCGACAGCGAAGGACCGCAAAAAAAATCTGTGCATAATTCTGTGCATAAACGATGACAGCAACCACTTCTCCACACATTAAATGATTAGGTTGTACTAATAGAAGCACTAATATAATCAGACCTCTTTTTTTAACGTAAACAGAATGCATAAAAAGTCTTACTGGTCCGTGCTTCAATATTGTAACGCACTCTTCAATGAACTCTTTTAATAGGCTAACGTAGGCAGGGCGAACTTGTGCCAGAGAATAATAACACAGCTAGATTGTCTCGAGGATCCACTTCTGCCTCTTCTTTTACGTTCTTCTTTTTTCCAACACGGTTCGCACGCAGCTGGGTCCCGCAGGCTCGTGCGTCGCAAATCATCTAGAAGGCACAAGTATTTGCTAGCACGCGTAATTTGAAGTCACATTGTGTCATCGCCCCCCTTTTCCAGAGTGCATCGTCCCGATGCTTGTGTCGAACTGGTTGCATAGCAGTCATTCACAAACCCTCGTAGAGATGTCGTTTACGTCAAAGAACGTTGTATATTCAGCGTTTCGTTGCCTGTCGTGATATGGTTTCATCCTGACGACATGCACAGTTTCCGTGCGATGCCGCCGTTGGGATGAAATATCCTGTCCCTCTGGCATAACTTCGTAGTTGATCGAGCCGACGCGGCGGAGCACTCTGTACAGACCAGAATAGCGGCGAAGCAGTTTTTCTGACAGGCCACGTATTCATGCAGGAATCCACACCCATACTCTGTCTCTTCTTCGCAGATTGTATCGATGCATGTCGGTTTTATGCTGTTGGAGAATGCGATATCGTGCCAGCTGTCTGGCTTCTTCTGCTTTTTGTATGTAGTCGTGAACGTCATAGTAATTCCCGGGTGTCTCGTCAATAGGTAACATTGCATCTAAATGTGTCGTTACCGTCCGGCCAAAAACAAGTTGGAATGGCGTCATCTGTGTTGTCTCTTGCATCGCAGTGTTATAGGCGAATGTTGCATAGGGTAATATTTTATCCCAAGTACGGTGCTCTATATCAACGTACATTGACAACATATTAGCCAGCGTTCTGTTCAGTCCTTCCGTAAGACCATTTACTTGAGGATGGTATGCCGTCGTTTTCCTATGACTGGTGTGCGCCAATTTCATAATACATTTCATCAGGTCGGCCGTAAATGCAGTCCCTCAGTCCGTGATCAATGCGTTTGGAGCTCCGTGCCGCAGTACGATGTTGGAGACGAAGAATTCGGCTACTTCAACGGCTGATCCTTTAACAAGAGTCGCTGTCTCGGCATATCTGGTTAAATAGTCGGTCGCAACTATTATCCACCGTTTTCTCGATGACGACGTAGGAAATGGGCCCAGTAAGTCCATTCCCACTTGTGTGAATGGGGCTTCTCGTGGTTCTATCGGTTGAAGGAGACCTGCTGGTTTTAGCGGTGGCGTTTTACGTCTTTGGCAGTCCCGGCAGGTTCTGATATAGTGTCGTACAGAGCTACGCAACTTCGGCCTGTAGTATTTAGTGCGGATGCGTGCTAACGTTGTGCTTACTCCTAAGTGTCCAGGTGATGGATCGTCGTGGCAAGCCTCCAAAATCTCTGGTCGCAGAGGTGAAGGGATGACAAGCAGGAATGTCGCTGTATTGTTGTCAAAGTTCCTTTTATACAGGATGTTGTTTCGTAGGACGAACGCTGACAAGCCGCGGACAAAAGGTCGTGGAACATCGACAGATTGTCCTTGTAGGTACTTGATCAAGAGAAGCATCTCAGGGTCGGATCGCTGCTGATGTGCCATCTCTGATGGTGTCACAGCTCCCAAGAAAATAAAATCATTACCATCCTCGGTGGAAGCAGAAGCAGCAGGATGAATCGGAGCACGTGACAAGCGGTCGGCATCACTGTGCTTGCGACCTGACTTGTACACAAGCGTGATATTGTTACGGAGAAGAAGAGACGCCGTAACGACGAGGCTGAGAATTAAATATATTCAAAACCAGCGGTAATGGCGTGCCCGGTTCACCAGCGATCGAGCGGAGCCAACTTTTCGTCTTCCTCGTCAGGCACACACGCACGTCGCCCCCATAATATCAATATACATGCATGTAGCATAACCCCCGGTGGCGCAAGCGCCGTCTCGGCGCATATAAATGTCAATTTCACTAGGAGAGTTGTAGGGCTTCAAGCGCGCAACACGTACAATATCGGTAGCCTGTTGGGCACATGAAGGCAATGGGGTGGCAGGACCAATTTCGTATGTTACAAGAGTAACCACACAAAGGACTCGGTATGGGCCTGTGTAGCGAGTAAGCAGTTTTTCTGACAAGCCAACTTGACGGGTCGGAGACCAGAGCAGTACCAAAGAACCGGGCGGAAAGTGTACGTCGCGGTCTTGTTGGTCATACAGGCGCCGTTGCTTCTGTTAAGAGGTCAGAAGGCGAGTACGGGTGATTTCGCGTGCGTGAGCGGCCCGAGTGATAGCGTCCATGGCATATTCACTGGTTGGTACTCCAGGGGACGGTATGACAGTGTCTAGAGGCAATGTTGGTTCTCGGCCAAACAGCCGAAAAATGGAGAGTAACCGGCAGTGTCGTAGCGCGAAGAATTGTGGGCAAATGTGACGTACGGCAACGCGAGATACCAGTCGGTGTGGTTGGTAGAAACATACTTAGTGAGCATGTCTGTAAGAGTTCGATTTAGACGCTTTGTGAGTCCATTGGTTTGCGGGTGGTATGACGTAGTCAGCTTGTGTCTCGTTTTACAGGACTGCAAGATGTCGGCTATGACCTTCGACAAAAAGGTGCGGCCACGGCCTGTAAGCAGCTGCCGTGGGGCTGCGTGTTGCAAAATCACGTACTTGAGGAGGAAGTCGGCGACATCTGTGGCGCAGCTTGTTGGGAGAGCTCGTGCGATGGCATAACGCGTGGCGTAGTCGGTGGCCACGGCTATCCACTTATTACCCGAGGAAGACAAGGGGAAAGGGCCAAGTAGGTTCAAGCCAACGCGGAAGAACGGTTCTGACGGAATATCAAGTGGTTGAAGGCGTCCGGCGGGAAGTGTCGATGGCGTTTTGCGGCGCTGACATTTCTCACAAGCCGCAACGTATCTTCTGACTGAGCGTGCAAGCCCTGGCCAGTAGAAGCGTCGGCGTATTCAGTCGTAAGTGCGTGACAAACCAAGGTAACCAGCAGTGGGAAGGTCATGAAGTTCATGTAGAACATCCGAGCGAAGATGGTGATTCGAGGCGCTCAATGATAGCACGCAAGGACGCATCATAGCGCTGCTCGTCACCGATGCATGTCATTTGCGAAAAGGAAAAGACGCAAAGCTCGGTGTCGGTGTCGTGCATAGTGCTCGACTCAGCGACCGGGTAGCGCGACAGACAGTCTGCGTCCTGATGTAGGCGTCTGGACTTGTACGTCACCGTAAAGGTATACTCTTGGAGTCGCAGAGCCTAGCGCCCGAGCCGGCCAGTAGGATCCTTCAGTGACGTAAGCCAACATAGCGCATGATGGTCAGTTATCACAGAGAAATTAGTACCATATAAATATGGGCGGAACTTTGAGACTGCCCAAACAAGAGCAAGACATCCACGCTCCATAATAGAATAGTTGCGCTCAGCAGCTGTGAGGAGGCGGCTAGCGTAGGCGACAACTCGTCGTGTCCCCGTTGGCGCTGGGCTAACACGGCTCCGATTCCGTGACCACTAGCATCGGTTCGAACTTCTGTCGGAGCGAATGGGTCAAAGTGAGCCAATATGGGTGGAGTCGTCAGTAGCGTGATTAGGTGGGAATAAGCAGCAGCTTGGTCGGTACCCCACGTAAATGTGACGTCTTTCTTTAGAAGCTCTGTGAGGGGTCAAGCGATGGTTGCGAAATCTTTCACAAACCTTCTAAAATAGGAGCAAAGTCCTACAAAACTCCGGACGTCTTTGGCTGACTGGGGTACAGGAAAACTGGTGCCTGCAGGAATTTTCTCGGGGTCCGGCTGCACACCAGAGGCGTCGACAAGGTGGCACAACACTGTAATTTGCCGGCGTCCGAAGCGGCACTTCGACGAGTTCAATTGGAGGCCTGCAGTGCGGAATATATCGAGAATAGCTGACAAACGCTGAAGGTGGGTCTGAAATGTTGGGGAATATACAACGACATCGTCAAGATAACAAACACATGTTGACCATCTGAACGCTTGTAGCAGAGAGTCCATCATGCGCTCGAACATCGCTGGGGCGTTGCATAGCCCAAATGGCATAACCTTGAACTGATATAGGCCGTCTGGAGTTACAAATGCAGTCTTCTCTTGGTCTTTTTTGTCGACAGCAATCTGCCAGTAGCCGGAACGTAGGTCTATTGTAGAAAAGTATCGGGCGCCGTGGAGACAATCGAGAGCGTCATCGATGCGGGGTAAAGGGTGAACGTCCTTTTTCGTGATTCTATTCAGATGACGGTAGTCTACGCAGAAGCGCCACGTGCCATCTTTCTTTTTAACGAGCACAACGGGAGACGCCCAAGGGCTCGAAGAGTGTTCAATAATTCCTTTGGCTAACATGTTGGTGACTTCTTGTTGAATTATTTTACGGTCGGTGGCAGACACCCGGTATGGTCGCCGATGAATGGGATGAGAATCACCTGTGTTAATGCGGTGCTTGACGAGTGAAGTCTGGCCGAGTGGACGGTGGTCGATGTCGAATATGTCGCGGTATGAAGCCAGAAGGCGGCATAGCGCGGTTGACCTCTCTTGTTTGAGGTCCGGGGCGATCATGAAGCATAAGGTCGCATCGAGGCACGTGGCATCCTGCGAGTGATGTGGGTGCTCGGGACATACGTCTGCCGTAAAACAGATGACGTGGTCGTCAATTAAGGGCCTTAGTGTGGCGTACGAAATTCCTTGGTGTAGCACTTGTTTTAAGAAACCGAAATTGATAACAGGTAAATATGTTCGGTTAGAAGCCATGCTTACGACAGAGTGTGGGACAGTAATGTCACACGCCAGGAGAACATCAGTGTTCGGCGTCACGATATAATCACCGTCGAGCACAGGAAAGGGTGTTGTAAATTCGATGAATGTGAGAGCTTTAGGCGGTATCCGGAAGAAGTCAGTGGTGCACAAGCTGTTCGGGAGTTCAGGGTGAGAATCCGGGAGAAGAGGAAGTTCTAGGCAGAGAGTACCGGCGGCACAATCGATGAGGGCAGAATGCGTCGATAGGAAGTCCATGTCAAATTTAGGTCGTGGGGGCAATTTTCAAGCACCGTAAATAAAACGGGAACATGGCGGCCGGCAATACTAACACGAGCGGTACACATTCTAGTGATGGCCACAGTTCCACCATCAGCGACACGGCGGGCTTTAGTTGCTGCAGGCGTGAGGACTTTTTTGAGCAGGCGACACAGATGAGCACTCATTATGGACACTTGAGCTCCGGTATCGACTAACGCCGTCAAAGAAATACCGTCCACATACACCTCAATCAAGTTCATATCAGTGGGGAGCGTCAATGGAGGATTTGGATCATTCGCAAGCGATGCAGCACTACCTCCCGAAGCTGCATGATATAGTTTTCCGTCCGAGAGGATCCATAGTTGACCGGCGACAGATAGCGGCGTGGTTGGGGCGATGGGGAACGGCGGCGTTGAGGTCGCGGCGAACGAGCAGTGGTGCGGCTGTTGGGAATGTCGGTAGCAGGGTACACACGACTGGGCGAATACCGACGGGAGTCCTCGTATGGTCGATTAGAGGAAAATTGGCTCCAGTTTGAGGGCGTCCAAGTGCTGGGGCAGTAGCGGGAGATATGGCCAACTCGGTGGCAGCGGAAGCAGATCGGCTTGTCGTCTGCAGTCCTCCATTCCGCTGGATTACGGGATCGCGGAATAAAGTGTAAGTCATGGCATGGTGCATTTGTTGTGATTGGTCTGGAGACTGGTCGGGAGACAGAGCAGGCCACAGGACAACCAAGCTTCGCAATTTCCTGCCTCACGACGGCTTGAATAAGGGAGACCGGCAGAGGCGTTTGTGCGGCGCCATGATCGAGCGGATGTGGAGGAAATGGTGCCGGACTTGACGCCTCAAGCTCCCGTCGAACTATTCGTGTCACGCTGTCCTGCATGGGTGGTGCGGCACCGAGATCGGTGCAAGTGGATGTAACAGCCGTGTTTGGTAGCCACGTAAATTGAGGCAGAACACGGCGGCTTTTGGCCATTTCGAAGCGGCGGCATTCCTTCATAGTCATATCTACGGTCGTGACATTAGTGTAGACGAGCAAATTGAAGGCGTCGTCCGCGATGCCCTTAAATATGTGGCCCACCTTGTCAATCTCTGTCATTTGCTCGTCGACTTTTCGGCACAACGCGAGCACATCCGGTATGTACGAGACATACGACTCTGTTGACGACTGCACACGAGTGGCGAGTTCTTTTCGCGCTTTCATTTGGCGACCGGACGGGTCCCCAAAGATGCCGCGTAGTCGCTCCTTGAAGGTATCCCAGCTGGTGAGCTCGGTCTCATGGGCGTCGAACCAGACCCGTGGGGTGCCGTCCAAGTAAAATATTACGTTGGCGAGCATCATGGTAGGGTCCCATCAATGTGTGTGGCTAACACGCTCGTACATACGGAGCCAGTAGTCGACGTCGAGCCCAGGTTGTGCGGAGAATGTACCGGGATCACAGGGGGTGGGCATCATCAGGTATGTAGTGGCGGGAGCTACAGATGGAGACGCTGACAGGCTGTTGTCATTGGTAGCCATGGCCGGAGACTGAATGGTGCGGCCATTGCGAAGCTTCGTGGTGAAGACGGGGAACGTTCCACCTCCACCAAATATGTTACGGAAAAGAAGAGACGCCGTAACGACGAGGCTGGAGATTATATATATTCAAAACCAGCGGTAATGGCGTGCCCGGTTCACCAGCGATCGAGCAGAGCCAACTATTCGTCTTCCTCGTCAGGCACACACGCGCGTCGCCCCCATAATATCAATATACATGCATGTAGCAATATCATACTCCTGTAATCGCAAGCTCCATCGTGCAAGCCGTCCACATGGGTCCTTGAGATTAGCCAGCTAGCATAGCGAATGATGGTCGCTTATAGCTCGAAAAGGCCTACCATATATATATGGTCAAAACTTGCTGATAGCTCATACCACGGCAAGGCATTCTTTCTCGGTCGCTGAGTAGTTCACCTCAGCTTTCGAAAGAGTGCGACTGGCATACGCAATGAGTCGTTCTTGTCCGTTTTGCCATTGGATGAGCACGGCCCCAAGACCTAAATTGCTTGCATCCGTGTGGATATCGGTTTCCGCTTCCTCGTCAAAATGCGCCAGAACAGGATGGCTTTGAAGGCATTTTCGTAGTTCATTGAAGGCATCCTCTTGTTCGGCAAGCCAGACGAAAGGCATTTCCTCTTTTGTCAGCCGCGTCAGTGGTTCAGCAATTTATGAAAAATTTTTAACGAACCGTCGATAATAGGCGCAGAGACCTAAAAATCGCCCAACAGCCTTTTTGTCTGTTGGCTTCGGAAATGTTGCTACGGCCTCAGTTTTCGCAGGGTCTGGGCGGAGGCCTTCTGCACTGATGACATGGCCGAGAAAAAGGAGCTCACGGAAGCCGAAATGACATTTCTGCGGTTTTATCGTCAAGTCCGCTGATTTGATCGCAGTAAGCCCGGCCCGGAGCCTTTCCAAATGTTGCTCAAAGGTAGCAAAGAAAACTACAACATTGTCGAGATAAACCAGGCATGACTGCCATTTAAGACCAGAAAGCACTGTGTCCATCATCCGTTGGAATGTGGCGGGTGCTGAACAAAGGCCAAAAGGGAGTACCTTGAACTCGTATAAACCATCCGGTGTCACAAACGCTGTCTTTTCGCGATCTCTTTCGTCAACTTCTATCTGCCAATACCCACTTTTAAGTACCAATGAGGAAAAATACCTGGCATTTCGCAGCCTATCTAGAGTGTCATCAATTCTTGGCAGAGGATAAAAATCCCGTTTGGTGACGGAATTCAGCTTCCAATAATCAACGCAGAAACGTAAGGTTCGGTCTTTTTTCTTCACAAGAACAACAGGTGATGCCCATGGACTTGATGAAGGCTGGACTACATCGTCTTTGAGCATTTCTTTAACCTGATTACCAATAGCTTCTCTTTTTCTTGGTGACACTCGGTAGGGATGCTGGTGTATTGGCCTCACTGACTCGTCGACAATGATGCGATGTTTGGCGATAGGAGTGCGTCGAACCTTAGATGACAATGAGAAACATTCGGCGAATTCCCTTAAAAGACCCTTTATTTGCTCTTTTTCGCTTGGTAGTAGGCCTGGCTCGATGTCGATGGCTTCAAGGACAGACTCCACGTCTTCGAAATTAGACTCATTGGTTTCGAAAGTGCGCAGCTCCGTAACCTGGACGAAATCATTCAGACTGGCGATGACGGTTCCTTTTGCAACGTGCGGCATCTCATTTCCAAAGTTTGTGAGTAGAACATTTGCACATCCGTCACGTAACTTAACAAGGCCTCGTGTCATGCAGGTCCCTTTTTGGAGTAGTAAGGCAGTGTTGTTGTCAGAAAATCCTTCGAATTCACTGAATGCTTTGTTGGTTACTGCGACAGATATGCTCAATCTTGGCGGCACTATGACGCCATCATCTGCAATACAAAGGTCATATACGTTTTCTTCCGTTTCAAAAGTAGCAATCGCGTGCCTAGTCGAGAATGAGACGAAAGATTCTCGCAAGTTAATTACAGCGCCATTAGCTCGTAAGAAATCCATGCCGATAATCAAGTCTCTTGAGCATTCCAGCAGCACAATAAAACTGGCGACGTACGTGAAACCCCGTATTCCGATTCTTGCTGTGCATATTCCAGCAAGGTCGATGAGTTGCCCTCCTGCTGTGCGTACTTGTGGTCCCTTCCAAGGAGTCAGCACTTTTTTAGTATTTTAGAAAGTTCGCTACTCATCACTGAATAATCAGCGCCGGTATCTACCAGTCCGATGACTTCGTAGCCGTCAACGAACACACGTAAATTGAAAGCAACGTCACTATCGAAGCACCGGTTTCTGAATCGGTCGTCGTTCAGAGCCAGCAATGGAGGTTTTTCTGCATTAGCGTCGACACCGGCCTTGCCTCCACAGGTCGCTGACTCTAGTTTTCCCGACGCTGGCTTGGGGAACGAGACCTTGGGAAGCTTGCTGAAGGTCGGGGGCTAGGCGATCTATACCTCCCCGTTGTCGTTGCACGAGGTTGGTGTCGTTGGAAGCCACTTGAGCTTTGACGACCTGACAGGTATTCTTCAATTTCGAAGGGACGTTCACCATTTCGTAGTCGAGGTGCATCAACAGGAAAACCACGTAGTCCTGCCTGGCGGTAGTGGCACGTTCGGTAGAGATGACCAGGCTACCCACAGTGGTAACACAGCGGTATCCTGTCGGGAGTGCGCCAGACATCGCTCTTCCTTAGTCTCCTCTCTGACGTTGGCTGCAGGGTGCTCGGCGGCATGGGGTACTGCGCCGCCGCGACGTCCGCACGTCCTGGAGGTCCTCGTAGTAGCACATCAGCATACGTCATTCTCGTCTTCTGTTGTAGTGGTGGCCCTGGCTGTGCGTTGCTCGAAGGTACGCGTACCACCTGCCTGACCTCCTCACGGATCACATCGGCCAGAGACGAAAGCGTTGGAGCGTTCTGGTCAAGACGCTGCTTCTGCAGCTCTTCTCGCACAACAGACCGCACCAGCTCGCGTAGTGCTCATGTCGTTACCAAAGACTGGTGGCAGCATGTCCAAGGAAGTGACGATCGCATCCCTGTTGTAGAACCTTGCTCGCTGTTGTAGCGTCTTTTCCATTGTAGTCGCCTCGGAACGAAACTCAGCGACGGTGCGTGGCGGGCTTCGAATTAGTCTGGCAAAGAGTTCTTGCTTCACGCCTCGCATTAGATGGCGCAGCTTTGTCTTCGCTCATATTTGAATCCGCTCGGCGGAATAAGCGAGACATGTCTTCCAGATACACGGCGACAGTTTCGTTATTTCACTGATTTCTTGTCTGGAGCGCAGCTTCGGCTCTCTCTTTGCGGTCTGTGTTCGGGAAAGCAGTGAGCAGCTCCCGTCGACCGGAAGGTAGCTTCGTGGTTTTCATACCACGTTCGTGCGCTATCTTCCAGTGCGAAGTAAACACTTCCAAGTTTCCGCTCTTCCCCATATCCGTTAGCCTTTGCGACACGTTCAAAGTGCTCAAGCCAGTCCTCTTCGTCCTCGTAGCTTTCACCGTGGAAAGGCTTTGGTAGCATTGGCTGGTTTACTACAATGTTGGCTGGAGTGACCTGAGCTGTCATGTCGGTTGCGTACCCGTTCACAGCCGTGGATGTTCCAAGCGAAGTCGATAAAGGTGAAAATTCAGGACCCTCACCGCGTAGGCGTCGACTGTAGCGCTGATAAACAGGTGTCAGCTCGTTGGGTTGAAATCGCTGTGGTTGTGGACTGTGCTCCGTTACTCGAGAGGGGCTTGGCATCACACCTAGCACTTCCACCAGATTTGTATTGCACTCTTCAATGAACTCTTTTAATAGGCTAACGTAGGCAGGGCGAACTTGTGCCCGAGAATAATAACACAGCTAGATTGATGCTGATGCTGATGACCTCTGATGGATGGCGCTTACCCACAAAGGGGGATGGGCCAAGAACCGGGCGGCAGGATACTTAAATGAAACTAAACTGAAAATGAAGCCAATCTGAAAAAGTAGCTTAAAATAATACTACCAAAAACAAAAATGTGTGCTGAGCAAGCGGTCAAACCATCTTTTGTTTTTGAAAGACATAACTACGAATTATAAACTAAAGATCTGAAAAGGTAGTGGTTCACTAGCATGGTAATCTTTTAGTTGCATTGATGTAATCAAACACAGGGGAGCATACATCCCTGTGGCAGTAACCAAATGAAGTTCCGCCAAGTGATAAAATTACTGGTAAATTTACTTGTATTCCTAGCTTTTGTAATGGGGCTACTAAAAATCTTTTTCTCTGATAAGAATAACGATGACAGAATAAAAAGAAATTTTCAATTGTTTCAATTTCGTTGCACCAAATGCATAGCGGTGACGCATTGAGCTGAGCTTTATTAAGGTAATAATTTAGTTCTGGAACTGCACAGCGCAATCGGGTATAAGTGACCTCTAACTGGCGAGATACACACCACTGTTTATTCCAGCAATAGCTCAAATGCTCGAAATCTTTGAATTTATCTAAATTACCTTTTCCCCATTGCAGGCAAGCATTTGGGAACCTTAGCGCGGTTACGTAAGCCGTATCTGGCAAAACTGGGATGGTGGGCCCACCCAGGGATACTGCTGCTAAAGAGTCCGCCATTTCGTTCAAATATAATCCGCGGTGGCCTGGTACCCATAGCAAATGCAGTTTTTTTACGTTTGTCGGTACTAAATGCCGAAACGTATTCATCAGCTCTGAATTTACTGCCGCAGAAAGTGCATTACAAACTGATAACGAATCTGTAATGATAACTGCTAATGATTCGCTTGAGGGTAATTTGCGTAGGGCAAGAACAATGGCCAATAATTCTGCCATGAATACCGGGGTATAATCTGGGAGTCGAATCGAAAAGGACCAGTCCAAAGAAGGAGAGAAGATGCCAACCCCAGCCTTTTCTTTTGACACAGATGCATCAGTCGCTATGATATTGCTTATCTCTAGGTGGGCTAGATAATCTGCTAACTGGTCATTTAAATACCTATATGCCAATTGTTTCGCGTTATGAGGAAATATATCATCGAATTGTATGCTAAGCATTGACTTTAGGTTGTGTATTGGACCAACATGTCTAATTTTTACATTCAGTTGCTTTAGTAGCGCTTGTGCAAATACTATTTGCGGGGTGTGTAGTCGCGACCAATGGGTTTCGAAAAATAAAGATGGTTCTTGAATGAAAGCATAAAATGAGAGTATTTGGTGTGAACTGTATATCTTTAAGAATGCTTGCCCAGTAAGAATTTTAAACCTATTTAGCAGAGAAGGTAGGCGAGCTTCCATATGCAACACGTTATTTGCAACAAACTTTGGTAGACCCAGACACAAACGCAACGCTTCTCTTTCCAGCAGTATTAGGGGTCTCATTTTATATGCTGCGCTGCCAGAAAATAATACACATCCGAATTCCATGATGGGCCGCACATAAAGTTTATTTATCATTATTAGCACATCTCTTCTTAAACCCGCTCTACGGTTTGCAAGCTTCCGTAGCCACCCCATGGCCCGTGTTGCCTTGGAGTACACATCATTAATGTGACTTCTCCAATTTAATGTGTCATTATATATGATGCCCAAATATTTAAGGGAATTCGCCTGCGGAATAAGCTCATTACTGTACACTAACGAGATGTTGATAGGCTGCAGAAAAGAGAATGCAAGGAGCACACTTTTCTTTACGTTCAGTGTCATATGAATATTTTTAAGCCATCTTTCTATCATATTGAGATAATTTTGTAGACTCTGGTATAATGATTGAAGGTCGGTATTACTTGCGAAGAAAGCAATATCGTCCGCGTACACATATAACTGAATATCCTTAGTTGATGGAATGGAGCTTAGGAAAATGTTAAATAAAACTGGCGACAGGACAGCCCCCTGTGGTACGCCACGTGTCTGCTTATATCGATTCGATGAGTATCCATCTTTAAAGCAGTAATATTCTCTCCCTCTTAAAAACTCCGACACCCACGCAGTGATGTAGTTGGGAAAGTGGTGATATTCCATCTGTTTTAATAAAATTGAATGCTCAACCCTATCGTACGCTTTAGCCAAATCTAAAGTAACTAAAGCACAGTATTGGCGCCGACGCCGAGCCAGTTGTATTCGGCTCGCTAAATCAACATGCGCACACCATATTGAGCAACCGGATCTAAAACCAATTTGACTGGGCTTTAATATTGCGTTATTATTAATATATTTCATTACCCGGGCATTCAAAACTCTTTCAATTAGCTTAACCAGATTTGACGTGATTGATATCGGCCTTACATTGTCCAAGGCGAATCCTTTTTTCTGCTTTTTAAGAAGTGGAATCACTTTAGACAGCTTCCATTCCGCATGTATCCAAGCTTTTGTCAAAGAAAAATTCACCAGATTAAGTACTTCAGTTGGACAAATCTCGAATATTACTTTTATCATTGAATTTGTTACCCCGTCTGGTCCAGGTGCCGAAGGAGATAAGTGCCTTATTATCTCTGCCAGCTCATCTAAAGTAACCTCCTCGAAATCCTCGCCTGCCATTGGCTTCACAATGTGCAGTGGTAGAGTTGACATAAATCTATCTTGGAGCCCTTTCGCAACATTTTCTACTAAATCAGAGAGCTCACGGGGGGAAAGAACAGAAGAGTCAATATTTTCAGCGGGTGGTAACATATTTTGAGATCTTAAAAATCTGAAGAGCGCTTTTTTGTTTTTAGCCCTAGAAAGATACTCATGTCGTTTCATATTATAACCATCTTTTGCTGTACTTACTGTGCGTTTGAAGCCTGCTGCTGCGAATTTATAATCACACCAATTTTTTGGACATTGGTTGACCAGCAGTTGTTTCCATGCAGCTTTCCGTTTTCTATAGCTCCTCGTGCACTCTTCAGTCCACCATGAACTAAAAGAACCTCTTGTGGCCGAGTCTAATTTAAACGTTGCGTCTTTTACTGATCTTTTTAACACTGCACACAGACTCATAGCCCTAATATCACCTTGTATGTCCTTGCGGTGATCAAAAGTAGCCCTCAAGTCTTTTTCTAATTTTCTATAGTTGAGGAATGAGCGGGCCTTTTCGGCGACATGTATTCTTAGAAAGTTCAGTACAAAACTAATAGGCAAGTGGTCACTGTTAGTAGCACAGTCTAAAGTTTGCCACTAACATATATTTAGAGATGAGCTTGAAAATGTCAAGTCAATTACAGATTTAGAGAGACCTCAGACAAAAGTAGCAGATTGTGAATTTAAACAAGATAAATTCTTGTCAATAGCCCACTCCCACAATCGTTTTCCGCTTAAATCTGTTTTAAAACCCCAGGCCACATGATGTGAATTGAAGTCTCCAGTGATTAATATATCCTTTCTGCAGGCAGAGAACATATCGTCTAGACTTCGTGTGTCTTGCACCCCGGCTGGGAAATACGCATTTACAAATGACAAGGGAGAAGTGTCTGGTAATATTATGTCTACTATCAAAATTTCACAATCTGGAGCCACACAACGATAAGAGATCGTAGCTTTGTGACTAAACTTAGTTGCTATCAAGACAGCAAGCCCACCACCTCTGCTAGGTCAGTCCAATCGAAATAGCCGATAATTTTTTAGGTGAAACTTCTGGATGGTTGAAAGCCAGGTTTCTTGCAGTGATATAATATCCGGGGAAAGTTGTGAAGAAAGGTATGATAGGTCTGTGGCTGCGGAAAATATAGATCTCCAATTCCACTGTAATATGGTTAGTGAACCTATTTTGACGACAGAACCACCGCAGAAACTGCTTGGTCCAAAATGTCCTTTCGCAAAAAGTCTTTCTTAGACATGTTCTAAAGAATTCTTTTTTGGATAGATACTTTTTAGATTTCGAATTATGCGAAGAGTTTTTTGATTGGGGAGATCGGGTTCGCTTCAGAGCCTTATGAGAGTCCATATCCATATCTGCACATGCTTCCGAATCATCCGTAAGATCACCGTCTTCCGTTGTTTTGGAAGTCCCTGCCTCAGGAGAAACCGCTCGCTGACGTGTTGTCGCACTTTCTATTTCCGTACGCTGCGATACCAATGATGTCTGAAGAGCCCAATCGTTCGTAGATGCTACAGCTAGAATTTGAAATAGTTGATTGGAAACCAATTGTGCCAAGCTTTCAAAAAGGTTGTTTGCGAGGCGTTCCATTGCCTTTTCCATAGCCTTCTCTACGGCCTCTGCGATAGATGTTGCGAGAGATGCATCCATGGCGGTGGTAGTACGTGCTGAAACACTGGCATAGCCTTTGGATCTCTCCTGCATTTCTGCAACGGCTTCTCTCCGAGAGCACCTCTTGCGTTCTGCAATATCCATAATGGCAAGCTCCCTTTCTTTTGCTGCACAGTCTGCGGAGTCTGCAGGGTGCGCCCCATTACATAAGCAGCACCACTCTTTCTCAGAGCTGCACTTGCGGCTGTCATGATTTTCACCACACAGACGGCATCTAAGAACTGATCGGCACCCTCTGACGCCATATCGCCAACATTTCAAACACTGCAGGGGTTTGGGGGAAAGTGGCTCTACCTTATAGATCAGTGGCCATGCCTTAATTTCGGAAGGTCGGACTGTTCCTAAAAAGGTCGCTATCACCGATTCCGTTGGTGATTTTATGTTGTCAATTGTACGGGTGCACCTGTACACTGAAATTACACCCGCCACCGAAAACAAACCGAGCACATCTGCAGGTGTCAGGCTTGTGTCTACACGGCGGACTAATCCTTTCGAGCATGCGAGGTGTGCCGGAATAAATGGGCTTACCGGATGCGCTGCGAATTCGGAACATTGCAGGAGCTCACGAATGCATTCCTGATCTGCGGAACAGCACAGGATGCCTCCGCGAACAAACTGGCGGACCTCAGTGATCTCCTGGGGATGCGAAGTGGCTTTTCGAAGCTCCACTTGAATCGCCTTTGGTTTCTTCATCGGAATACTGCCCCCATCTGTAGGTACCAGTGCCACAGGGACACTTCTCGATCTACTGCGTAACAAATAGTCTATCGGCCAATCCTTGGCGGGAGTGGAAGCTAACCAAGGGGAGTGCCCTTGGCCGGGGGAATAAAATGACATCAAAATGGAATGACTCGCTTCAGCTGAGAAAGACCAATACAGTTACCGGAAAATAAAGAACTCTCAAAGAACAATAAGGATACTGCCGTCCGATTCTCAGCCCGGGCAGCTTCTTCACAGTCGAGCCTCACACTCTAAATGCGACGTGGCGTTCCAGGCACTGGTAGACCGGTGACAGTCGAGGCGACAGCGAAGGACCGCAAAAGAAATCTGTGCATATTTCTGTGCATAAACGATGACAGCAACCACTTCTCCACACATTGAATGATTAGGTTGTACTAATAAAAGCTCTAATATAATCAGACCTCTTTTTTTAACGTCAACAGAATGCATAAAAAGTCTTACTGGTCCGTGCTTCAATATTGTAACGCACTCTTCAATGAACTCTTTTAATAGGCTAACGTAGGCAGGGCGAACTTGTGCCAGAGAATAATAACACAGCTAGATTGTCTCGAGGATTCACTTCTGCTTCTTCTTCTACGTTCTTTTTTTTTTACAACACGGTTCACGCGCAGCTGAGTCCCGCAGGCTCGTGCGTCGCAAATCATCTAGAAGGCACAAGTATATGATAGCGCGCGTAATTTGAAGTCACATTGTATCAATATTGTAGCTAAACTATTACTGAAAGCCACAGTCATTTACTAATACCATGTGAATTCCCGGAAAGTGCTAGGTAGCTTGATACAAATTGGGGATGTCTGCAGAAAAGCAAAAAGTCTACGCTTATGTGGAGCAGAAGTCCAAGTGAATATGCATGCGTATGTTCGTGAAGTAGTTCCGTGTGACATGTGGTGCAACAGCTCTAGCTCAAAAGCTTCAGGCGGCTTTTATGCTGCTCCAAAGAGATTTTAGTTGCTCCACAAGCTCCGGAAACGCCTTTCATGAGTCACGTCACTGTGCCTATGAGTCTTCAAAAAAACAGGTTTGAAGGGGATGCCAAATATTTTTTGAAGGGGTGAGTAGCAGAGAGCATTACTTTAATAAATTCTTCAATTTTATTATGTTAGCTCTGAGGCTTGCAGGTATGTTAAATGAGCATGGTCACATGAGTAACACCTCATAGGTCAATAATTTTTGGGTTGACAGCAAGGTATGCATGAGACAGGATTATGCAAATTGCAGAAGTAGAAGTAATGAAGTTGTCGAGAAGACTTTGTTAACAGTACATTTACAGGCTTCATGCAGAATTTGCTCTCTAGCAGGGTGAATTTACTTTTGCTGATGCTTCCGATGGCATCATTGCACTTCATAAGCACTGGTTTTATGCACTGCACGTGACGATCTTGTTTTTTCAAGGTTCATGTACTGATTAAAAAGTATAGGATCAAGAAACTTACATGCTGTCTTAAGGCATAATCAGGCTCACCATAGAGGTAATTGGTGACATTTTAGTGAGTTATATGTGGGAGGTCTGTGTACATAACATTATAGTAATCTTGCAATGCTGTAGCTTTATTTGTGTAACGAGTGAAGCTTCTTTTCCTGTTAAAAATTTCTGCCAAGCAAACAAGTTCCAACAGTAGGATTTGCCCTTGGGTAAAACAGGTGGTAAGAGTGAGCTTATTTTGATGTATGTTCCTTATACACATCACATAGCATATCTGACTTTCCAAGCACAGCATTTCTCACATCGGTGAATTTGTGCATATTTGTCGTGGCCACAATTTCGGCTTGGCTTGAAGGCCTTTTAGTTAGGTGCTTATGTTACAACTGCCGTCGCAAGAGGCTTGCTGGGCTATATCCTGCCTTTTATAATATTACTGCTGTTATTATGATTGGCGATGCAGCTGCAAACGTCTACCGCTATGCACTTATTGCAGATATTTCAAGAGTAGCACACTCTCTTCTCATTTCTTTTTCATTTTCTTGAGATGGTGTTATTAAATCCATGAGTATTTTTTAAAAATTACGTTCATAGAAGAGTACGTAAATGAAAGTAGCACGAAGGTTACCAAAACACACAACTTAGCTTCACAAAAAAAGTCTACTGGCTTTTTCAGCTTGCCTTTGTTGTACATAGCACGGTCACTCCTCACAACGGTGTTCATGCTGTCTGATATGCATCTGGAAGCTAAGTTGCGTGTTTTGATTGCTGACAAGGAAGGCTTCTTTTTAACTCTGGATGGCTCTATGTATAATGATAAGGTAGCCGCTGGTTTGGAAAAAATCTGAATAAATCATTTTCTGAGCAACTGCAGCCAATCAGTTTATGTGAACAGACACGCATCTTCACTTTCACATGTAAAGTCTGGTGTTCCCCAGGGATCAATCCTGGACAAGTTTTGTTTCTCATTTACATTAACGACATTAGACATGGTTTATCATCTACTATCAGATTATTTACATACAACTACATCATCTATAGAAAAATTTATAGCACCCAAGCTAACGAGTCATTATAGTTGGACCTTAATAAACTCGCATTTTGGTGTCACCAGTGGCAAATGCAAATTAGCACTTCCAAAACAAAGGCTATGACATTTACAAGAGCACATAAAACAGAAATGAGTCAATATGAAATTCAAGCTGTCCCCATTGAAAAAGTATCCCTGTTTAAATATCTTGGAATTCATTTATCTTCTGACCTGCCTTAGAATAAGTGCATCGATATCATAACTAGTGAGGTGTCAAAAGCACTTGGATTTATTAAAAGAAACCTTTACATGGTGAACTATACCTCTAAAATGCTAGCGTACACTTGTCCGTTCAAAGATAGAATATGCATCCAACATCTAGAACCCACATCAATCATATCTCATCGATTAATTAGAATCAATATAAAATGAAGCAGCACGATTTATCACCAAGTAGTATTCTCGCAACTGCAGCACTACAGATATTACACACTCACTTTCATTGCCCCTTCTTGAAAAACACAGACTGTCGTCACTGTTGTTGCATTTTCATACATTTTATCATAGTAAATCTGCCTTCGTGAAGCTCGCACAAACACACCTCATATTATTTTGAAACATATTGATTACCAATTCAAAATACAGCTTTTTTGGCACGCACAATTACGTATCAACACTCACCATTACTTCGAGCTATACATCACTGGAACACACTGCCGGGCGACATTGCTTGATTCATTGATCGTGCCGCTTTTGTAAACTTATTTAATATTTTCTTGCACACATGACTTACCTATCTGTGTGAGTTTGTAAGTGCATGTATGCGCTTATTTTTACTCTTCTTTCATTGTAAATATATTTTCTCCTTAAAAACGATAGTCTTGCTTGGGATACTTCAACGCAAAAATTTTGGTCTGTCTGTGAGCAAAAAGGCTCAAATACGACCACATCCACAGCATCCACCAGTATTGCTCAAGTTTCCGCGTTGATACTTGTACAATTGTCGATCAAAAGCAAATATTGAGCATATTTGAGGCACAATATCAACATGTCGATATTCTGCACTGTGTTTCTTTATATTAGAAAAGGCATAAGTAAGTAATTCTAAGCAGTGCAGCTGACAATGTGACACTTCGCACGAAAAGGCGAGTTTCCTACGCTTTGCTAAGACGATACTGTGCTGCTACCTATCTTGAAGTCAACAAAATATGGCCTCCAAGATTGCACGCATGCTGTGTGCTTGCTATAACAAAGGCCATCCTTTCGTTTTCTGAAATTACCGCCAGATGGCGCTCATGTCTCACGCAACACCTCCAGGATCTCATTCACCAGTTTTCTCGTGCAAAACATCAAATAAACATTTCATTCTATTCACTCTATTCAGGCGAAAGACGATAGTCTTTCGAGAACATTTTTAGTCAAATATGCAGATACGGGGCCAATTTTTTCATGGCAATTTTCTGTATATATATTTTTTCGCACTATAGCTGTGTCTCTTTTATTGAGTTTTCATTCCTGCCACAATTTTTTTCCCTTTTGCATATTTGTCTATAGAACTGTATTTTACTTTGTTTACCATTTTAATTTTATAATGGCAATGTTCTGATTTGCAAATTTATTGTACAACTAAACTCCCCTATAAAATGCCCGAATGGGCCTTTAGGGTACATATGAATAAAAAAGTGTTGATGCAAAAAGCGGGTGACTGAGTGAATAAGTTCATGCCCTGTTACTAACGCTTAATCGGGAATGCGTAGTGGCAAGTGTGAAAGAAGCAAAAAGGCAAGAACTATCAGTTTTTATTTCAGTGAAGATTCATATTGCCACTAAGAGCTGTTGTTTCAGAAAAAGACACTTGGTAAATAAATGTTTCAGAGTATCTTTAAAGAAATTTGGAGCGTTTGAAGACTTGTGATCCACTAAGAATTTCGAACTCAGAATTTGTCATCTTATTACTGAGTGAACAACCTTCTTTGTGCCGCGACGCATTTGGTAAAGACGTAAAAGATTCATATTATTGTTTGCCCCAATAGGAAGATTTGAAATGTATAAAGCAGTGCATAAAAAAAGCTAACGATGAGTTGTTGTTTCAGTGCCAGTGTGGCTTCTCTATTGCGTCGTTTTTAGAGTTCATGCAGGCTACCTAAATTCTACCGTGGTGTCTTGGAAGGAAAATAATTTTGTCCAAAAATCTGGCATCTGCATTGAATCATGAATATACCTGTAATTAGTTATATTTTTCTTGGGTATGTAGACGGGCAGGTGCAAAAGCATTTGAATTGGTTATCATCACACGCTGTTTATATGTCCATGATTTCTTAGTTCTACGGGACATTAACATTTGCTCTGTACTGGTTGCTAATATAAAGAAAGATTTTAAGGAAAACGGGATGTCAGCATTTCACTTTGGAGTTGCCAAAAATTGATTAGCTACAGTTTCTTGATTTAAGACAGGCTTTCGTCAAAGATCACATTTGTAGCAATACCAACCTAGATTCATAAAGCCAATTCTGAATTTTAATTCTAACCACTCAAAACCATACAGGGAGCCATTTCTTCAACTGTGCTGGGTTCCGCTCTTCAGAAGTTACACGAGCACCTTATGGCGCATGCATTTGATACACAAGTTGCTCGCCTTGCAAATTCTGGCTTTCCGATTGACATGATTTGCTCCTCGTCGGAAAAACTTATTACAAAGCTCAAGAAGTTTCATCATTATGATTCTAGTGCCCCAGAAATTAGCAAGAAAAAGAGGCAGGCAGTTATCCCATACATACACAGGATAGCACATGGTTTGAAAAATGTTAATGCTCGTTATGGCATAAACATGTCATTCTCAGCACGTAATAAAGTGCATAATGTGTGTACTTTGGTGGATAGAGCGTTGTGTTAGCAGCCAGGGAAAGGGAACAAATGTGTCTCCGGTCATGTCCACAGATATGCTCCTTGCACTACTGGCGAGGTTTATGGGATTCCACTGTCTTGCGGCTGCGAATATGTAGGTGAAATGGGGCTTTATATAAACTTGTGCTTAAGAGATCATGAGCTTATGCTATCAGATGCTGCAATCACGTCTCAATTGGTAGCTCACTGTGAGCCATGTGGATGTGTGCGTAGGGTGAGGCAGAGATGCCCGAAAAAGTATTCTGAAATACAGATATCAAAATGCGTGGTTTGGAAGCATAAAATACATATACCGAGATAAATTTGTAATTGATGTGACAGGATATTTCAGAGATATTAGTATATGGGAAGCTAGCAAAACGGCCGCGAGAACGCTATGAGGGTGGTATGTTGTCATGTTTCTACAAGACACACGTGTCAGGATTATCATGTTTGCACCAGTCATATATTTCGTCATCCATTGACGTCCCGTAACACCGAATTTGGTACATGTGGAGCTAGCGAAACTATTGCAAAAAGACAAAAAAAAGTACTGCGGAATACAGATACTAAAATACTTTTCCCTATGTCGAGGATAGTTATACTCCATACAGACATTTGTTATGTTCAGCATACTATATAAAATGTTCAGCGCATGGAAACTTGCAAATGAAATTGATTTATTATATTATCGCCGTCCTCTGAGTGCCATTAAGGCATTACAAAGGAAGCTTATACTGCATATAATTATTAATAACCACATATTTACAGATATCAGTTGCAATAAAGAACTATGCCGAATGAGAGCATCAGTCACACGCATTGTACACCGCAATGCGGAACTCAACAGCAACAGTGTTAGCTATGTTAGAAAGAGCATAGTTCAAGCGAAGTGCTGGAACCATAAACAAACGAACTTTCAGTTGAAGATTTAGTGTTTTCTAGAAACGTGATAGAAAAAGCAGAAAGAATTAAGAACTGACAAAAGAAGGAATGCGAAAAGAAACTCAAAAAGACCTCTTTCGAATCACCGTTTGAACATGCTGGCGTTTTTCAGAAATTCTCTGCAGAAAGAAGTATCGTAGATGGCACACGGCACCACGCACCAAATTCTTTGGGTGGTTTGTGGCTTCCACAATAACCTCCAGTTTTTCAAATGGGCGCCGCAAAAGAAAAGTACATTTTTGAAAAGTGCCTCGATACAGCGATAGAGACACTCAAAAGTATCTCTTAAATACTATTGCGATGCCCTGTGTGTGCCCTGTGCCCTGTGTGTGCCCTGTGCCCTGTATGTGCCCCCACTTGTAGAAAACAAATATCAAATATTGACATGTTCATTAGCGCATGCGTGAGATAGCCGAAGCATTTTTCATTAGATCTAACAACAAGTGCATAAGTATTCCATGTAACACTCTTCTTGATGAAGAATATAAGCTCTTAGAGAAGACATGAATCATTCTGTGTTGTAACTCATGTGTACATGTTCACAGTTTTGATGAGTCAATATTTCCTATATATGTTCTTCCCTTTCCCCAAAAAATTGCAGTTGTAAAATCAGCACTGTGACCCTCTCTGGCCGCTTCTAGCCTGTTACTTTGTGAAATATTCTATGGTGAACATTCACCAGTTTGCCTAACTCACTATTCGCCATCTTTTATTTACCTATGGAATCAGAGAATCTGTTGCGGCCTGACAGATTCCTTTTTTCCACCCCATATTTAAACATCAGTGCTTCAAACGCTACCCCAGCTTTTACTGCAGGTGTCTGAGGACTTTCATTGTGCTCCACGTGTCAGAACCCAGAGAAATAAAACGCCAACAAGCATGAGTGCATTGTGTAAAAAAAGCGAAAGAGTGAAAGAAAGGATAAAGTAAATTTTGTTGTACGGTTTCGTTCTTGCGACGTTGTTAGTCGTTGTCAAGACAAGGATGCATAAAATCTGTACTCTTTTTTTGCTGAAAAGTATATTTTAGACGTGTACAAATTAGACGGTGATGCAAATCATTAGTAAATACAGCAGTCTAGGTCAAGGTAATTTAATCCAATCCTAAATGGCCTGCAGGCTACAGCCATTATAGTGAACTGGAATGAGCTACAGTAAGCCAACTGGCCGGGTTGCCCCATCCTTGTTTTAAAGGAATGCCGCGAGATGGCGCCACTTCTACGTTTCCGAGCAGCATTGGCTGTACTATTGGACTATCGCAGGCTCCTTCAAACTTGCAGCTGCAGTTGATTTTATTTGTGTGGTTGTGTCCTGGTTGTTCCAAAAATCAAATGGCCATCTTCCTCAGTGCCTAGGTCACAGGTTTTATTTTGACCAGATACACACATTTTTTTTATATTTACCATATAGACTCACAACATTATGAGTGTGTGTGCAAAATTTGTTCATTTGTTTTATATGATTGCCTCATATTTTATTTTTTTACCGCTATAGTGTTCTTTCCACTGCAGAGTTTTCCAAGCAGACATTATGGTCATAGAGTTTGCTTTTAATCGCTGAGAAAAACCTGAAAAAGTCAGGAAATTTGAAAAAAATCTCATTGATGAACACCCTGTTGTGGCTTTTCTAGCAGATATGTTAGGAAACAGACACATGTGCAGTGTGGAAGTGTGCGATGTCACAGTCATGTACTGTCAAGAAACGTCACATAACTATGCTTGAAAAACTTTTTTGATCTTCCAAGTTCCAACAGATGAGTCAATGACACATCACTTCTTTCCTAGCATGCAATTCTTTCAAGAGTCCACATCTATCAGGACCCCTGCCTGTGATCTTTGTCGGGTATTTTATCTGAACTGACACGCCCTAATACTTGCACAACAATCTGTCAGATTTGTCCGTCCACTCTTAACAGCCTGTAAATCTACTCCTAACAGCACCCTCTCCACTCTTCCAGTATAGGCCAAAAGGGTGATTACTTACAAAACCATGCTTGTGGAAGATTACTATATATGAACCTTACAATTGTTTGGTGAAAAAAATTAGGGGACCCTCAAGGTTCGAGTAGAACACGACAGTGATATCCTATCCCTAGTGAATACTCCAACCACCTAGTGCATGCTTTTTACGGGATAGCATTACTTGAAAAGTTTATTCTGCATATTATTACTTTGTAATCAATGTTTAAAGTGGCTTGTGCGAGTAAGGGTTTCACATATAGCTGCAGTCTGTGTAATGGATTTCTAAATGGTGGCTAAGCGAGCTTGTTGGTACGTACACATAGTTACTTCAAAGAGCGCAGAGATGGTACACAGGATAGACCACGCAATACAGGCACTGGGTAGTATGCTTTAAACCACGAGGAACTATGTGCATGAAATGTTTTTAAACTTGTTATGCACCCACTACGTGGTCCTAAGAGAATACTCCAGTAGCATTTGTGCCTTTGGTTGTTCGTGGCAGGCTTTAAACAATGAAGTCATTATGATAATCACACGATCTGATGGCCAGTGGCAATACACATTTGTACCATAAAATACTGCGATATTACATGTTGTATTGTGAAGCGTGTATACAAGACGCGTGTATTTGCAAAGCATGAAAATTATTTTTGAGCAGGCACGTGGCTTTGTGGTAGAACGCCTGCTTACCACACAAGCAGCTTGGCTTCTATTCTCACTCAGACCTAGAAAGTTTTATTTGTTATTCTTTTTATTTGCATCTTTCCATGTTTTTATATCATGGACCAGATGTAAAGTGAACATGGAGAATTTCATGCACCAAAAAAATACCAACACTGCAGCTATACAGGTGGAATCACACTTGTCCAGAGCAGCGGAGCGCATGGCTCTTGTTAGCGACGGCTTCTATGTCACCTAAGCTACATGCTTCTGTTCACGCTTAAATTATCGCACACAGGCCTAGCACACTGTATGCCATGTTAGATATTCATACGGCATCGGCATTAACATATTTCTGCAGAAAAGGGCAACTGGAGCGGTCGGCTGGGTGTTTTAGACAAGTGTGATTCAATCTGTAGAAATATTCAGTGATTTAACATTCCAAATTTAGTTTCATTGTGTTCGATTCAACAGTCATTATTTGCAAAACTGTATATGTTTTAACAGTTTACTAATGTGTTAAAGTGTTAAGTGCACCAAAATAAAAAATAAAAGGAAAACTTGTGCAACAGTATGATACATAGCATCCGCGCTGGCACATTATAAGAAAAGACTTGAGAAGTGTAGCGCAGCTGGCTACTTAGCTCCAGGAATGTGCTTGTACTAATGAATACTTACCCTTTCTTAACGGTTCTGTGGATTTTGAGGGCCTGATTATTTCCTACAGCCAACCAATTTTTTGATGTACATTTCTTTTATGTCACTGGAAAGCTCGCAATTCAGAGTGTCTAATCACGCATTGGCAACAAAAAAAGGCAATGAAACAGTTTTCACCAAATGTTGTTGCTGATGGAGTCTTATATGCAAAACATGTTGCAAACAGTGCCCTACAGCTGTTCACTGCATTGGTCCCAAATTTTGCCATGGCAGAGTACATGAGCGAAATGCTGAAGAGATGGTGTGTGCATGCACTGTGGTTCAATGCAGGTTTTCTGTTGTTCTGGAGGAAGCTCCACTGCTGAGCATCAATTTCATAACCTTTTGAGGGTTACTAGGATGAATGCATCCCACTTTTTCCTCGGTAAAACTTTCTCTGCCACTTTACGTTGCCATCAGCACAATGCCTTATAGCTGTGGTGTACCAGAACTATTAAGGCAACTGAGAAACTATTGCCACGTTCCATTTCTCAAGTTTTGTTATCGTCCCAAAACACCACACGATTCTCAGCGCAAACCGCGCCTGCAGTTTTCGAGAAGGTTCCAGACTGTAGTAGATCATTTCGATAAGATCACGCCCACTGTGCGAACGGTACAGATTGTTCTGGAACCTACGCCACTGCCAGCGATAACGCTAGAACATTCGACGGCAAGAGTATAAATGCCGACGCGCTTCGCCGCTTGTCAGTTGTTGATCGAAGGCCGACGCTCCGTTCGCCGCTATCAGTCTGAGACTGCTATCTGCGCGAGACTGCTGCTGTAATTGGACTTTCCGTTTACCGGGCACAGATTCGCCCAAATAAACAGGTAAATCCCAACACGAAGTCTCCTGTCTTCGGCCACCTCACGACACCGTGACATCTGGTGGAGGTGCTGCTTCGTTCATGTACCGGACGCCCCCGTGAAGCCGTGAACCCAGCCCACGTCGCGGAGAAGACACCGACGCCAACCAGGAGCAGCAAACAAGCCGCCGACAGCAAGGGCTACCACCGGAGTACGGGCTTCTGCAAGACAAGGCGTGGAAGACCAAGGCCATGACCGCGACTGCAGCGACAATGACAACCGCAGCGTCCCAGCCCACGATGGTCATGCATCAACCCAGGGAACCACCAATTTTCCATGGGTCATCATTCGAAGACCCGGAGTCCTGGCTAGAAACATACGACCGTGTGGCCGCCCTCAACCACTGGGACAACGCAGAAAAGCTCCGTCGTGTGTATTTCTACCTGGAAAACACCGCAAGGACCTGGCTAGAGAATCGTGAGTCCACGCTCCGAACGTGGGATGTCTTCTGCGGCGCATTTCTGCAAACGTTCGCGAGCGTAGCTCGCAAAGAGAGGGCCGCTGCTTTATTAGAGACCCGGGTTCAGCTACCAAATGAAAATGTCGCCATTTTCACAGAAGAAATGACACGACTATTTCGTCACGCTGACCCAGACATGCCTGAGGAGAAAAAAGTTCGTTTCCTCATGCGAGGGGTCAAACAGGAGCTCTTCGCGGGACTGATGAGAAACCCACCGAAAACCGTCCAAGAATTTGTAGCCGAAGCGACCACTATCGAAAAGACCCTGGACATGCGCACCAGACAGTATAATCGTCGCCTGACTGCAGACTGCGCTGCTGCTCAAGCCAGTAACTCCGGAGACCTGCGTGAAACGATCCGAGCGATCCTGCGAGAAGAGCTGCGCAAGCTGTTGCCTTCGGCGCAGCCTCAAGTGGATTCAATCGCCGACATTGTGCGAGAAGAAGTTCGGCAATCGCTTCGAATTCCCCACGCACCGCTGCCCGAGCCGGAAGCTATGAGCTACGCCGCGGCACTGCGCCACAACGCTCCTCCCCGTCCACGCCAAAACGCCGCCTCATCGCACTTCCATCGACAGAAGCCACCGCCGCCACCACCCCCACCGACGTCATACCGTTCGCCAGCGGCCCAGCGCAGTGCACCGAGGAAGACTGACGTCTGGAGCACCCCTGACCATCGCCCGCTCTGTTACCACTGCGGCGAGGCCGGACACACATACCGCCGTTACCAGTACCGACAGATGGGACTGCGTGGCTTCGCCGTCAATGCACCGCGTCCACAGCCAGGAGAACGACCACGTGACATCGCCGACTACCTGGCAGGAACTCGGTGGACACCACGAAGCCCTTCGCGTTCGCCGTCGCCCAGCCGCCGCACGTCACCGCACCACCGGCAGTACTCTGGCCCAACGCGGGGCCGGCCTCCTAGCCCGTATCCGCGAAACTAAGGGCAGCGACCGGTGGAGGTGCGGTTGCTGTGCGACGAACTGCCGAAGATCCTCCTCCGACGACGACGCCGCGACGGAGCTTTCTGAACACAACGTCAACCAGGCAAAGCCTCGACGGCGAAAGCTCACTTACCGAAGGCGGCCTGACGACGCAACATGGAAGCAGCGGAACAATCCGACGCAGCCGTGACCCGACGCCACGCCCTAACTGTAATGCGAGACGGCGAACTAGCGACCTCGACGTTCTTATCGACGGCCACAGTGTGACCGCTCTCGTCGATACTGGAGTCGACTGTTCTGTCATCAGTGGGTTGTTCGCCGCAAAGTTAAAGAAAGTTAGGACAGCTTGGAAAGGCCCTGAAATCCGTACAGCTGGAGGTCATCTTGTAACGCCTGCAGGAATCTGCACAGCGAGAGTCACCATTAACGGCCGTATTTATCCTACAGACTTCGTAGTCCTACAGCGTTGCTCGAGAGATGACATCCTTGGCATGGACTTCTTATGCCTCTATGGTGCTGTCATCAACCTAAAAATAAAGTCGATAACGTTATCCACAGAAGAAGCACTACCGCCGCGCACTCCGTCAGGACACCATGCCTTAAATGTGCTGGAAGAACAAGTCACCAGTCCGCCTCGCTCAAGCGTCACTATTTCAGTCGGCGCTCCTAAATCACCTGACTTCGTAGGCGTCGTTGAAAGCAGTCAGCATCTGTTGGTCACCCGAAATATTTGCGTCGCAAGAGGAATCGCAGAGCTGCGGGGAGGCAAAGCAACGGTTATGCTCACGAATTTCAGCAATGAGTACAAACATGTGAACAAAGGAACAACGGTCGCATACATCGAAGAAATTATTAAAGCCACCAGTGCTTTCGCCCTCACCGATTCTGCGGAACCTGCTCAGTGGAACCAAGCCCCTCCCATAGCTTTCAACGTCAATCCCAAACTTCCGAACGATAAGCAAGAACAGCTCAAGGCCCTACTCCTACAGTACGAAGATTGCTTTTCATCGTCATCAAAAATTCGGCAGACCCCAATCACGAAACATCCCGTTATAACCGAAGAAAATGCCAGACCACTCCGTCAGAGTCCGTAGAGGGTTTCGACGCGAGAACGTGAGGCCATGAAGAGACGAGTTGATGAAATGCTGCGGGATGACATTATCCAGCCGTCCAAGAGTCCATGGGCATCCCCCGTGGTGTTAGTGAAGAAAAAGGATGGGACCCTACGTTTCTGCGTCGATTATCGCCGCCTGAACAAAATCACAAGAAAGGACGTGTATCCTCTCCCACGAATAGACGACGCACTTGATCGGCTCCATAACGCCAAGTACTTTTCGTCAATGGACCTCAAGACTGGCTATTGGCAAATCGAAGTCGACAAAAGAGACCGAGAGAAGACGGCGTTTATAACACCGGACGGCCTCTTCGAGTTTAAGGTGATACCCTTCGGCCTTTGCTCAGCGCCTGCAACTTTTCAACGCGTTATGGATACAGTACTGGCAGAATTGAAGTGGCAGACTTGCCTTGTGTACTTGGACGTCGTCGTCGTGTTTTCCTCGAGGTTCGACGAGCACCTCCGGCGCCTTGAAGCTGTACTTCAAGCCATCAAGACTTCCGGACTCACACTGAAGCCAGAAAAGTGCAGATTTGCGTATGAGGAGCTCTTGTTTCTGGGGCACGTTATCAGCAAGTCTGGAGTTCGTCCCAATCCACGGAAAACAGCCGCCATCGCCGACTTCCCGCCGCCCACTGACAAGAAAGCCGTGCGCCGATTTCTGGGCCTGTGCGCCTATTATAGGCGGTTCGTGAAAAACTTCGCCCGCATCGCCGATCCTCTCACAAACCATACCAAGGCCGACGTGGAGTTCAAGTGGGAAATGCCACAGGAACACGCTTTCCAGGAGCTTAAGCATCGCCTCCAGACGCCTCCGTTACTTGCCCATTTCGACAAATTCGCCGAGACAGAAATACATACTGACGCAAGCAGCGTAGGTCTTGGCGCCGTTCTTGTGCAGAGGGCTGACGGACTTGAAAGGGTTATTAGTTACGCCAGCCGATCTCTATCCAAAGCAGAAGCAAATTATTCCACAACAGAAAAGGAGTGCCTCGCCATCATCTGGGCTACGTCGAAATTTCGCCCCTACCTCTACGGCAGGCCCTTCAAAGTTGTGAGCGACCACCACGCCTTGTGTTGGCTAGCCACCTTGAAGGACCCTTCAGGTCTCCTCGCACGATGGAGCCTGAGACTTCAAGAATATGACATTACTGTCGTTTACAAGTCCGGCAAAAAAACACTCCGACGCCGACTGTCTCTCTCGTGCGCCTGTCGACCAACCGCTACCCGACGACCTGGAAGACGACTACTTCTTGGGAACGATAACTACCGACCACTTCGCTTGACGACAGCGGGCCAACCCGGAACTTAAGGCCCTAATAGAATACCTCGAAGGCAGGACCGCCGAAGTCCCGAAGGTATTCAAGCGCGCACTTGCGTCGTTCTTTCTACGAAACGGTCTTCTACAAAAGAAAAACTTTTCACCGCTTCGAGCCAAGTACCTCCTTGTGGTGCCTTCAGCTCTGCGACCAGAACTCCTGCAGGCCCTGCACGACGATCCGACGGCAGGGCACCTCGGTGTTTCTCGCACGCTCGCGAGGATACAAGAAAGGTACTACTGGCCACGTCTTACCACCGACGTCACTCGTTATGTGAGGACATGCCGGGACTGTCAGCGACGCAAGACACCGCCGACAAGGCCAGCGGGACTTCTGCAGCCAATTGATCCACCTTGCCGACCTTTCCAGCAGATTGGTATGGACCTACTGGGGCCGTTCCCGACGTCGGCTTTCGGAAACAAGTGGATCGTGGTAGCTACCGACTACCTCACCCGCTACGCCGAGACAAAAGCCCTGCCAAAAGGCAGTGCATCCGAGGTAGCTAAGTTTTTCGTCGAAAATATCGTCCTACGTCACGGCGCCCCGGAGGTCCTTATCACCGACAGAGGAACGGCATTCACTGCCGACTTAACTCAAGCGATCTTGGCATACAGCCAAACAAACCACCGCCGGACGACAGCGTACCACCCACAGACCAACGGCCTCACCGAGCGGCTTAACAAGACGATCGCCGACATGCTGTCAATGTACGTCGATGTCGAACACAAGACGTGGGACGCCATTCTTCCGTATGTGACCTTCGCATACAACACGGCGGTGCAGGAGACGACGCAGATATCTCCATACAAATTGGTCTACGGAAGGAGCCCGGCAACGACGCTCGATGCCATGTTACCCAACGTCACCGACGAAGAAAACCTCGTTGTGAGCGAGTACCTTCAACGCGCCGAAGAAGCCCGACAACTTGCGCGTCTCCGTATCAAGAATCAACATACGACCGACAGCCACCGTTACAACCTTCGACGACGCTTCGTGGAATAGCAGCCCGGTGAACGTGTTTGGGTGTGGACGCCGATACGCCGACGTGGACTAAGTGAAAAGCTTCTGCGACGGTACTTCGTACCGTACAGGGTGGTTCGACGTCTCGGCCCACTTGTTTACGAGGTTGTCCCCGACGGCATCGCGAACTCTCAACGACGCCGATCACGACCTGAAATCGTCCATGTCGCGCGCCTCAAGTCGTTTCATGCGCGTTAACAAACTGAAACAGTGTTTTTTTTTGTATTATTGTTGTATCGTAATTTATTCATTGTACTTTCTTGCATTATTATTGTACATTCATCTTTAGTTAAAGCATCGGGACGATGCCTTTTTTTCAGAGGGGGGCAATGCCACGTTCCATTTCCCAAGTTTTGTTATCGTCCCAAAACACCACACGATTCTCAGCGCAAACCCCGCCTGCAGTTTTCGAGAAGGTTCCGGACTGTAGTAGATCATTTCGATAAGATCACGCCCACTGTGCGAACGGTACAGATTGTTCTGGAACCTACGCCACTGCCAGCGATAACGCTAGAACATTCAACGGCAAGAGTATAAATGCCGACGCGCTTCGCCGCTTGTCAGTTGTTGATCGAAGGCCGACGCTCCGTTCGCCGCTATCAGTCTGAGACTGCTATCTGCGCGAGACTGCTGCTGTAATTGGACTTTCCGTTTACCGGGCACAGATTCGCCCAAATTAACAGTTAAATCCCAACACGAAGTCTCCTGTCTTCGGTCACGTCACGACCCCGTGACACTATATATTGCACGTTTACAATGCATGGTATTAGTGATACGTTGAGCTTAAAATCATTTTGTTCTGTTAATATTTTTTCAGTCGGTGTCATATTGCGTACCAGGTAGCTAAAGTTCCAAATTTATGGTATTTTGCTGTTCAGAATTTTGAAAGAACTTTAGCATGCAATTATAAATTTTCTTTCTAAATTGCAAAATTATATCTGCCTAAAATTGTTGTGGAAGTGCACTCGAATGAAAAATGATGCAGTTCCTTGCATAGCCTAACAACATAGCATACATGCATAACTGTTTTTTCATGTTTGATGGATGTCATAAAACAGCACATTCTTTTATATTTTTTACCATTATGAGGAGAGGCAATGAGATCAAAAGCTGTGGCTAAGACACTGTTGCTAAAATTTCGGGCCAAAGGAAAGATGTGGCAAAATTGCTGCTTCATACAGCCAGGAAGCCAAAGAGAACACGAATATTCAAGATCATCAAATCATGCAAGATATATGAGAAAAGCAAGTACGTCACACCTGAATAGACTTCACGAATATTATGCAGCATTTGTATATGCACTTGCATTCAGTGCATTGACACCTCATCGAAGTGGCTTGCCATGATTCATTACCACAATCTTGATTATGTGCAAAAATGCAGGCTCAACTGAGAAATTTGCCCTTATCCGTTGCAGAAACAAGACAAGACATGCATAGACACAGCTTCGTTGAATGTGAATGAAAATCAATATTCCCTTTTTTTTTATTTTCTTATGAATGCCTGCACTCTTCTATGCCTGCTGTTTTCTCCTTGTCTTCGTCGCATTTTAATATTACCTACACCTACCGACAAGACAGACACAAGCTGAAAGGGTTTGTGTATGTGAAGACCTAGGAACAGAGCCGCTAGACTCAATGCCACAGGCAGAGGCGCAGAATTGTGTAGAGCATCTGAAATTAAAGTTCACTGCAATTTTTTTCTCAGAGTTTTAGAAGTGTTCCTCTGTACTGCTTCCATTGGGCCTTTTTGAGCAAGAACTTTGGCAGCAGAATTACAGCTTAGTGTCCTTATGAGACAATGTGACAGGTGTTGCCCAACTTATTCAGAGATGCTTTATGGGTCGATGAGCCACATGCATCCCACTTTTTCCTCATAAATTGATGGTCATATTTTAGTGAAAATTGTGTCACACTATTTTTAGGCATGAAGTTCAGCGAATTTCTGTTATTACGTGAAAAATATCCATGAACCCACGAAGGGTAAGTTAAACTGTATAATAAGCAAAATTGAAAATGAGAATGCAATATATATACTATATAATTTTAAGCCAGATTAACAATTGTCTGAGCTGCAGCAGGCAACATGCAGAAATTCTCCAGAACTCGATACTATAGTGCCTAGAATATACCGGCTAGTGTGCGGAGCGTGCGCATTCCGTACGAGAGAGGGTGGCCCCGCACGTGATGACTGCGCGCAGTGGCCGCAAGTGGCGCTGCCGGACGAGTGGGTGGGGATACAATAGGTATGAGGTGCTTCGAGGTCTGTGGAAGGGTGTAATGGTTCCAGGGCTTACTTTTGGGAACTCAGTGGTGTGCATGAGGGCAGAGGTGCAATCGGGAATAGATGTAAATCAAAGGACTGTGGGACGCCTCGCGTTGGGTGCTCACGGGAAGACGACAAACGAGGCTGTAAAGGGCGATATGGGGTGGGCAGGTTTTGAGGCGAGGGAAGCGCAGAGCAAAATAAGGTTCGAAGAAAGGCTAAGAAATATGAAGGAGAGTAGATGGGCAGAGAAGGTGTTCCGTTATTTGTATAGGAAGAGCGTGGACACACAGTGGAGAAAAAGAACTAGAAGACTCACTAGTAAATATACGGCTGGTATTGTGAGCCATATGTCAACAAAGAGCGTTAAGGGAAAAGTCAGGGAGGCGGAGAGGATTTACTGGATGGCAGCTATGGAGAAAAAACCGGCTTTGAGTAACTACCGAAAGGGCAAAAATGAAATAAGGAGGGAGGCATTTTACGATAATTCAAGGGGAAGCGCTTTACTGTTTGAAGCGAGATCGGGTTGCCTTAGAACGCGTAGTTATAAAGCAAGATTCAGTAAAGAAGAAGAACAATGCACATGCTGCGGGAAAGATAAGGAAACGGCGGAGCATGTTCTGATTGAATGTGGAGATATCCACCCAGGTGTACGTTTGGGCACGAGCCTACAGGAAGCCTTGGGTTTTAGGGACAACAATGGAAAGCTGAACACACCCGCGATTGAAATAAGTAAGAGACGGTTAGAGTATTGGTGGCAGAAAATTAGAGAGAAAGGACAAAAATAAATATTGGAAAAATAAAATATGGACAGTGTGCCGTAAATGGCAGAGAACTTAAGCTGAAAATTTACCTTTTTTTCATTAAGATAGAATTTATCGAAGTAGAGGCATTAGGCCAACATAAAAAAAAAAGGTTTTTTTTTCTTTCGAGCCTGGTGGCATACTTGCCACCACCCCGTTATAAAGGGGACGCTCATAGCATCCATCCATCCATCGTGCATGAGAGCCGCCAAGCTCCTGTCGTCCCATGCTTTGCTCAGCGTTTGACAGCTGTCAGTGTTCGACCTGTTGTAGTGTCAAGTTCGTCGTCGCAAAATGTGGGCAGCAACGTCCTGAGATGTTGAAGGCTAAGCGGCAATGCAAAGAAAGGACGTGTTTTATGCCGCTGTGCCGGAGCGGATATCGTTCGAACGAGAAAAAGATGTCTTTGTTCACCGCACTGACGGACCCAGCACGGCTTGCAGAATGGGAGAGCAAAATCAAGAGGGCAGACAGGAGACTGACGCCGAAGGCTGTCGTGTGTGAAAGACATTTTGAGAGTGGCTACATCGAACGATATTTTCAGACTACGGTGAACGGTGTCGTCAACGAAATCGCCCGAGACAAGCCACGTCTGAAGCCCGATGCTGTCCCTACGGTCTTCGAAGATTATCGCAGCATGTGGCGGATCTTTGGCATACATGGTGAGCAAATTATTAATTTCACTCACTTAGCATTCTCGGCCTGTGTGCATGCATAATGGGCATCTGGAAAGCAATGTTTTAGCTACTTGAAATTTTCATGTAGTCATCTAAGAAGCTCTCTTCATCTATTGTGTAATTAGAAGCTGTAATCAGAAGCTCTTAAAATGTGTATAAATTATAGGTGGAAACAAATTCATAACAGAGAATTGCGTATATTCAGATTTCTTGCCAATATATTCAAAAGCTTAAAGTTAGAGGTCCTGCACTCCTGCTACCGTGATTAAGATTTCTAAAATGTGCTGCTCTATTAAACTCAATTAAAATTCTGTAAGTGAAGCCTACATTGTGTCTTTCTCACGCTGGTTTTCAAAAGTCTTGTTCTCGCATCATTTCATACTTGACTAATGCACAAAATATGTTTTTCTAGGTTCTGCTATTCACCTGAGGAGCAGCACGAAGCACCCTGTGGACCCCAAAAGACAACTTTTTCTTCATGTCAGACTTTCCACACCTTCTGAAAAATGTGCGAAATGGTTTTCTGTCCAAGGGTTACCTGACTCCATGTGGCCACGTACACCGTGGCATTATTGAGACAGCCTGGGAGTCGGACCGTGAGAATGTTACACTGAAAGCTATGCCCAACATCAGTAGCGCACACCTGATGCCGAATTCTTTTGAAAAAATGAGAGTAGATTTAGCCTTCCAACTTTTTGGTGATCAGGTCATCAAAGGGCTCTATGTGCACAGGAAGCATATAGATTCTGTGTACACAAATGTGCAACCAACAGAGGAATTCGTCAAACGAATGAATCGGCTTATCCGCATCATGACCTCAAGGACGAGTCAAAAAGCTTTGAAGGCTGGTAATCCAGATAAAAAGTTCCTGGAAGATTTTCTAGATTACCTAGACGCATGGGAGAGGCACGCAGAACCAGCTGGGGGTGGATTTCTCACTGAAAACACTGCTTGTGGACTGAGGGTTAGAATCAGAAGTACGTTATACTTGCTATCTTATCTTAGTTCCACTGTTGGCTACAACTACCTCTTCACGTCACGTCTAAGTCAAGACAAACTGGAAAACCTTTTTGGCATCATAAGACAGGCGTCAGGTTGTAATGACCATCCTACCGTGTCACAGTTTCTCGTGACTGTTAACCTAATGTCATTTTATAACCTGGCAAAATCACCGAGAGGAACAAACTGCTCACCAGATGTTATAAAAGCACTGTTGAGCGAAGCACCTACATCAGAGCTTAATGCCAAGGCAGCACCATTTTTGAACATTATTGATGACTTATTTGACCATGGAAAGGTTGATGAAGTTGAGGAGGCCATTGACAGTGTTCTGTTCAAACATGATCATGCCGGCTATGTAGAAAGGAAAAGCAACACTGCCTTGATTTATTATGCTTCTGGCTATGTGGCAAGAAAAACAATCGCAAAAAACGCATGTCCACAATGTGCGTCTTGCCTTTGTGTAACCCCAAGCGATGCAAGCATGGATGAGAGCTCTCACTTCACGGCTCATTTTGACAATGGCGGGCTTGTTTATCCTAATTCTGCCCTGTCCACAGCAGTTAAGCTGATTGAGGACGAATTCACTGTCTTCTTTAGCAAAAACATTCTTCATGAAGAGAGTTTGCTCGATTATGCAAGGTGCCTGCGGTCAGTCTCATTGCCGCAGCTTGGCTGCTCTAGCCATAAAAAAGAAAATCTCTCTGAAGTGGTGAAGTTTTATGTCTTATTATGGTTCAGATTTTTTGTTAAGGGCCTCAACAAGGAAAGAGAAGGGCAAAGACAACGACAAAAACTGCTCAAGTTACGCCGCTGCCACTAGCGTGAAGTGCGTAGAATTCTCGTTTCAGCCCATTCTGTAGTGCCTGGTTTGTTCTATTGCGTTGAATGTTTTGTGAATAAATGTTCGATGCCTGCAGTATTTCAAACTTCACTGAATTGTTGTTTTTATCATTTTTATTATTTCCAGGTATCCTTAGATCAAATTCAAACACTTACCAATGACCACACTCATGGGTACAGAGCGTTATAAAATGGTGTAAAATACAGCTTTGACAGAAGTTTGTTTAGTCAGGATGCAAAATGAGAAACGGATTAATTTGTTGGCTTGTTTTGGCATACCAGCATTTGAATGATGCATTGAAAACAGTATATATATATATATATATATATATATATATATATATATATATATATATATATATATATATATATATATATATATATATATATATATATATATATGATGAAGGCCAGACTCTAGGCCGAAACGTCGAAATAAACCACGTTGTGACCGCTCACGGAGGATCTACTAGACTATATATATATATATATATATATATATATATATATATATATATATATATATATATATATATATATATATATATATATATATATATATATATATATATATATATAGTGGGAGTAATAATTCAGTGGGCCAGTTAGTCTTCGTGAAGGTATGGGATATGGCACAACGGGAGCGTTGTCAACAAGGATAAATATATTTATTTCCCAACAGTTTCGGGAGGGGACCTCCCTTCATCAGGGGATGACCTCCCTTCATCAGGGGACTCATCCCCTGATGAAGGGAGGTCCCCTCCCGAAACTGTTGGGAAATAAATATATTTATCCTTGTTGACAACGCTCCCGTTGTGCCATATCCTATATTATATATATATATATATATATATATATATATATATATATATATATATATATATATATATATATATATATATATATTCTATTTCAACATCTGCTTCCCAGCGCAACAACGCACTTCAGAATCTCACATGCCGCAGTACTGTCTGGTTTTTGCTTGGTATTACTGTCATTCCTTGTGCGCACTCATTCTGATGGAGTGCAGGCTATGTGGTAAGTGTTTTCGAACCTTCTGTGATATTTCTTGCTCTAGCAAAGTAAACTTTCAAAATCACTTTGGCGGTATACTATCAAGAAGATTTTTTTTTTGCTGGTAGTAGACAGCGAGGTGTACGTCCCAAATGGATCTTCGTTTGGTATTGCAAAATGCGCTCAAGTAGGTCTTATATAACAAAGCGTTTTGTAAAGAACGCTCTGAAAATGCGAAAAAAATTACAGTTGGCCTCGCGCAGCTCGGCTTACTGAGAGCTTCGCCGCACTTGGGGAGCGCGCGCATTGAACGCAGACGCACCCACCCGCACATCAGCGCACCAAGCGGGCACCGCCGGAAGTCATCAGCGGCGGGGGCCATCTCCTCACCCGCGCTCCGCACACTAGCCAGAATATTCTAGGCACTATATCGATACTAAGCTTTTGCCACGAAGCAGTGCAATGGCACAGCTGCTGTGATTTTCAAACACCATTTCAAAATACATATACAACTCAAATTACTCAAGGGAAAGGGAGCTTGATTTTATCATACGTCTGCATGTTTCCAAATAAAGAAAGATCTATTCACACTTTCTGGCCAGTTAATTGCTGTACCCCTAAACAGACATAAAAGTGAAAGTCACGACATTTGGTAGTCTAACAATGGACCTAGGGATTTCAACATCACACCAATAAGATTTGGTATAAGCTGTAAAAGCTTATTCGATCAGTCATACATTGTTACCCTTTTATGCCGAGACGCTCCCTGGATTTCGTGCCGACCGGTTGTGCGCCCGCGCGCTCCGCGCGCTCGCGACCTTCGGCGTCATCGTAGCGCTGGCCGACTGGGCTCGTCCTACGTCACCTCCTGTCGCCGACGACCTTCGACGACAGCGCAGCTCTGATTTACTGGTCCTGCTCTACGCCATCTACAGACGCCGACACCATCTCTCGCAAGTGTACCCCGTCCTCGGACTCCAGTGACCGTTCTTCCATCTTTCCTGTCTCTCCTATCCCCTCAGTTTGTTGTTGCTTCTTCTTCTTCTTTCCTATACCTTTACTTCTACCCTTTTATCCCTCCTTACCCCCATCCCTTTGTGAGCTCTGTGGCGGTGTCGCTCACTGAAGCAGACAATAACGGGGCTCACTTTTCTCTTCCTTTCTCTCAAGAACCACTTCAGTTCTAACGCGATAGTTTTAAAAATCTCGTGGGCGTCATTGATTGTGAGTGATGGACCTTGTGAGCAACTGGAAAACTAAGAAACATGCAAACAAAATAAGTAATAAAAAATTTCCCAGTTTGCAAGAGAATCGAGCCCAGGCCATTTGCTTGGCAAGCAGGCGTTCCACCGCACAGCCACACATATGCTTGGAAATTCAGGGAAAATAACTTCATCTGCTTGAAAATGCAGTGAAAGTAACGTTAGGCTTTGCAAACATGTGTCCTGTATAGTGCCTTCACAATTCAATATGTAATATCACAGTAATATTTCTTGATACAAGTGCGCATTGTAATCAGGCATCAGAACATGTGATTATCTTAAGGACTTCATAGTTAAAAGGTAGCCAGCCATAACAAAACGCACACATTTCCTTCAGACCACATAGTGAGTGCATACCAAGTTCGAAAAGATTTCATGCACCAAGTGCTTGAAGTACGCACTAGGGCTAGGGTATCGTTATTGTGTTCAATTCTTGAAAGCGAACCTTAAGGGTCCCCCAATTTTTCTTTTAAGTGAGAGAAACGAAGCATTTTCTAACCATAAATATTTTTATGCCAGCAATTAGGTTAGCTCAGTGAGCCATTTTTGCGTTTACATCAGGTTTATTTGACTCAAGGAAAGCAATATTATTTTGAAATGGCACTGTATGCCAAAGACCTGACATGGTGCCTATTGTTGGGCATTAACCTCCAGGTATCCGCGGCCCTTTCTCTTTCCCTCATTGAAGGGCCTGTTTTTTGTTTGAGAAAAGGTGGCAACCCTGGTAACAGCAAAGTGTAAAAACAGTATAGAAATATTGAAGCAGGTTGTGCAGACAACAATCTACAGACAGTGAGTGGCATACAGAATTGACTTGGCTGTCTTCAATCTGTGTGTGTGGGGGGGGGGGGGGAGCATAAAAAAAGCTGCTACAAGGCCAAAACAGATGCCTCAATTGCAGTGGCAACTATGCAAAGGGGCAGCTGGAAAGTCTACTTAAATGTTCCAAACATGAGCGTCTTGATTTCGCTGTAGTTTTATCTCAAACGAATTAGGACTTGAAAAAAAAAGAAAACCTAGCCCTCACAGATTTGACACAGGCACATATTACAAGAAGGCTGGTGATAAACCAGCAACAAGTTTAGCCAAGCCTTCATTGTTGTCAATTGTGAGCACACAATACATACAACAGCGATACTTTTGGGAAGCACACCTTGATGTGACCGAGGTTAGGGGCACAGGCTTTCACCCAGGTGCCGGGGAAGGAGGCACCTTTGAGAGGCATCTTGACGACATAAACACACTATTTGTTTACATATTTACAGGTGTAAAAAACACAAGGCGTCGAGATGCGCTTTTACAGGAGACAGGACTGGCCGTAACGAAGGCCACAGAGAGAGCCCTGAGCGCACACGCGACGTGCTTTTCATATCCTCGGTCCGTGCATGCGCCTCTCCTCTAACGCAAACTGTCTGCCCCAGCAACGCTGATGCGTGTTCCCTGCAGCACACCCAGACACCTCTTGCATTTCTGCTCGACGCGTACCACATTTGGCAGGTACGCCAATGAGCGTCTATTGCAGACTGGGTCCTTGCACTGCCAGTCATAACATTTGAATGGATACTGGCAAGCTAACTGGCACCTCCGAGCCTGTGCAGCTTTATAAGACGGGCCCCATCTACAATGAACCACATTTTAGCAGCAGAAGGAAAGAAAACAAGAACACTTCTTGGTTTTTTTTTTTTTTGCTTACCCGAGGCAATATTCGAACCAGCGAAAGTACAATTGAAAGCTGAGCATAATAACTCTTCAGCTATTTACACACGGTGACAGAAGAAATCATAACCTTAAATAGGATAGGGGGTGGGAAAGGCAAGGGAGGATGAAAAGGAGAGAGTGAAAAAGAAGATGGGAAAACCATTAGAAAGAGGAGAAAGAGAAAAAGAGAAGGGTAGAAACCAATTACGTAGAGAGAGCAAAATAGGCAAATATAAACTAAAAAAAGCAGGCTTGTGCAAATATTCGAATGCTTCCAATATTTGAAGGAACAGTACTGTATTCAAACTCGCTTCGACTCAATTTTAAATTATTGAAAATTTTGAAGTATTTGCAATGAACAAATAGTTAACATTGATCTGCACATAACCTCCCGTAAAGATAATTTCACTGCAGCATGGAATGCTATGCCGTGAAAGCACCTATCCAAGGGAATTCGCCCTGCTGCAAAACCTCTTCAATGTTTAAGGGGCACTGCAACATTTATTGAATATGGTCAGAAAACGCGGCCAATCGGTAGTCGAGACTCCCGAGAACACGTTAGCCAAATATTGTTGTGCAGCACGAGACCATAATTTCTCAATAAATGTTCAAATTCAGCTAAAAATTGCTTTCCTTTCACTCGACGAATTGCGCCACAAGCTCAAAAATTACTCATCACAGCCAGCCATTGTATCAGCGATTGGCTGATTCGAGCATGGCACAATGGACGTTACTGGGGCCAGGCTCACTTGGACTATAATCGAGTCGTGAGTTTGAGTGAGTACAGCTGAGTAATAATACATGAGTTTGAGTTAGAGTGAGTCTGGCTAAGAAAAATTTCAATGAGCTTGAATCCGAGTGAGTAAAATATTTGCGAGTCTGAGGTGGTGAGCCCAAGCTCAACGTGTATTGCTTGAGTGAGCCTTAGTGAGCACCACCTTTTATTTCTAACCTAAGTTCATGTATACCCACCTATCAGCATAACTATCGACGTCAGAATTACTTACATTGGTAATCAAGTCTGTTCAAGCATACGTTAACACACAAAAGCATACGTTAACACACAACCGTTCATGCGGTTATTGAACAGAGGCGCAAGTTAGGAGATAAGGGGTTCGCCAAGACCTCCCTTCACAAACTCGCTCATAGAACATTCATGGCAAAAATTTCTGATGTGAGCTGCATATTTTATAAAAATATTCTTATTGGATTGCGACTAGTGACAGCTGTTTGCTCACTCAGACACAGGTCAAATCGCAAGTCTGAGCGTGCCGAACTGAGTAATATGTTGGTAAGTTTGAGCCTGAGTGAGAGTGGTCGACAAACAGTTTAGCGAGTCCCAATTAGTTCTGTTGAGCTAAATTTCAGTGAATTTGAGTCCGAGTGAGTTTCCATGATGAAACGTATTTCTTGAGTGAGTTTAAATAGGTTCCACTTTTTCTACCGGCCTATGGCTGCTGCTCTCAAACATCAACACTACATCCTTGGGCAGCATTGAAGCAGCTGCAGCCATTCAGCCATCATGCCTGCGATGCAGGATCGTTTTACTGAGGCAGGGTCTCGTTTCAGGAAAGGATGAGCCAGTTTTTCACACACAAATGTCAAACATTTAAAACGAAAGTAATTTTAAGTAAAAGCAAAACAACCACACTGGAACTGCGCCCATTACCAAACTACTAAGACAAGCAAAGCTTTGTAATTAAATGAAGTTCTGCTGAATATTTGAAACAGAAAAAGTCACTAGTAGTTCCAATGCTGGTGTCATGCACAGTGGCAGACTCACTCTTTGCAGGTGTGTTTGTTTGCTGAAGCAGATGAGAAGCCCAGTTCACCCATAAGTCATGGACAGAAGCGCTTCAGTCATAGTGTGAAAACAACCTCCTAATGTGAGCAGAGAGATCAGAACATCTGGTAGATAGAGCTGCAAGAGACAGGATGTCCCTTGCAGCTTTTGTTTCTTCTTTCTTTGTCTAGCTGTAGCACTGTTTATAGCAAGTTCGCGCTGTATTAGCAAGCCTACATTAAGACTTTATATCAGACAGATCTACCCATACATACACCGTGGTGGCTGGTCACTGCACCATTGTGGCTGGTGACCAGAAGCAGGAACCCGCTCGCCAACCTAGACGGCTGAGTCAGCCTCCCAAAGGCAGGTAAGGACCAGGACATGATGGCTGGCAGCAGGTCCTTGTTATGGTCTCGTAAATGGTAACCAACACGAGCACTGCACTGATGTTACACGCACATCACAATGTCTAAGTATATGCACTGATTTAAATTCAGGTGATGTGTAAAAGCCACTGGCTGCTAACAGCAGCAAAAATATGGTTGTTACTAATATGAACCATGACTATATGCCTGTTGGTCCGTGGGCATAACTGCCTGTACCATGATGTGAAGCAGCTTTTGTGCAGCTTCACATCATGGAACGTTTCTCTATCCGCCACCCAAGAACGTGCTCTGTAGCGGTGAGGCTCCGCTCAGAGACTTAGACAGTATGAAACTAATACAGGCCATGCTGAACTGCTGCCTCAAACTGCAGCCAGCGTAATGGAATCAAACTTTGCCATAGCAAACATTAAGACTTTTACTAAAAATGATGCTGTTTTCTAAGGAATGTTCAGAATATGAACTATTTCTTAATGCATTAAGAACATCTCACATTGTAATACAATCACATAAAATTCATTTACAGTTGGAAAAGTAAATTCTCACTAGCTGCCCGCATTAGCTTTCATTTTGCCGAAGTATGTGTTTCCACATAGCACAGCTTAGAAAATGAAGTCAGGCATTTAATCACAAAGGAACAAATCTTCTTCATCTGAAAGGGACGCTAAAGGCGAAAAATTTCTCTCGTTCGAATGATGAGTTTAAGTTTAAGAATGCCTAAACGTCAGTATTATCTACAGGGCTTAGTTCACCAAGAAAGAAGTAAATGTATGATAAGACTCGAGGCATCCGTGCAATATTCTGCGAACTTTGTAACTCTATGAAATCACATAGTCGAGTCCCAGAAAAAGTAATTACTGAAACTGTCCACAGTAGAAAAGATGATTTCAGTGCATTAAAATCTGGTATGAAATCCTTATTTTTTTATCTGTAAGGTTTAACGTCTCAAAACCAGCCTATGATTATGAGAGACGCCGTAGTGGAGGGCTCCGGCAATTTCTACCACCTGGGGTTCTTTGACGTACACCCAAATCCGAGCACACCGGCCTACAGCATTTCCGCCTCCATCGGAAATGCAGCCGCTGCAGCCAGGATTTGATCCCACGACCTGTGGGTCAGCAGCCGAATACCTTAGCCACTAGACCACTGTGGCGGGGTTGCCAGAAATTTTTAATTCTGATTCTATGCAACCGTGTCTTTTGTCGCAACTCATTACACTTAAAAGATGTCACCATGAAATGCTTTCGGTCAACACGACTTATTCTGGCATCAGAAGATGCAACATGCACCGATGGCATCCAACAGCAAGGTCATTCTAGGGTGAAAGGTATTTCACAGCTCAACGCGCACTAAAGGACAAGTGCATATCTAAAAAACAGATGCGTTGTACACTATCGAATACGTGCTTCTAAAGCAAAGTTGGTAATCGAGAGCGCCCGTAAACAAACGAGGGCTGCGAGCGGCCCCACGTGACAACATCTAGCCAAAACCAACTCGACGCCAGCCTCAAAGAAGTTTGAGGAGAGAGAAAGAGAGGAAGTGCGCTTTTAACCACATATATTGTGACTTAACGAAGTTGCAGGGGTGTTCGCACACCTCTCCTACTGGGCGCAAAGAGAAATGAAGATGACAACAAGAGTGACGAAAGCCACAAAGCAAGCTTGGGTGAAGTTGTTGATGCTTTTAACAACGCTCACACATTCTTTAGCACCCACGACTATGACAAAGCTATGCAAAGCGTACTAAGTGGTCAGCCATCAAACTCCTTCAAAGCAATGTCATTATATGAAACAGAACAAGGTCACCAACCATCTTAAATAAATTTTAATTGTGCTGTGTAACTGCAAGATTTGCATATTTTTCAGTTCTCGCTGCAAAGAAATTGTGACAACGAACAATGATTAATGGGCTCGACTGTACCGCAGTAGCAATAGTTGAAAAAAAAAATCTCAGAAATTTTTGTGCATAGACATTTCTGGTATCTCACATATCATGTTACTGAATTCATGTTTCTGTAGAGCTTGTGTGGGTTCCGGCTCACTCACAGGTAGCAGGCAACATCATCGCTGACTACTACGCCTGAGAAATGTTAACCTGTCCCGAGCAAGAACCGCAAGAGCTACTGCACCCGGGTACCAGCCTTCGGTACATTACCCGGTTAGACCAAGAGGAATGGTGCAACCTGCCAGAACCGCAGCCCAAACTGACCAGGCAACAGCAGACGATCCCACATTGAGCGCAGGCAGGATCGCTTAAGCATAGCGTCCTATTTACTTATCTCGTTTCCTTGCTCACATCAAACTCTTTATTTTACTTCATTTCGGCATGGGTTTCGCAAGAAATACTCATGCGAAACAATACTAATATTGTTTAACCATAACATTTCCTCTACTTTTGACAAAGGCCATATTATTCACTGTATTTTTTAAAATTTTGCTAAAGCTTCTGACAAGGTGTCTCATCGCTTCTCCAACTTAATATTCTTAACATTGACCATAGCATCTTGAACTGGATAACCATACTCAATTTGCAACTTGATGCTGCATCCCCTTGTTGTGATGTAAAGGCGGGCATCCCTCAAGGCTCTGTCCCCGGCTCATTGTTATTTCTAATTTACATTAATGGCTTACCTACAATAATTAATAGTCCCACTAAACTATTTGCTGATGACTGTGTTTTATGCCATGAAATCACTAATCAGCAGGATAACTCTATTCTTCAATCTGACTTGGATAACATATAAAGCAACTGCTCGCAACGGCTTATGTTCTTAAATCCCACTATAAATGCTAAATCATGCATATATTGCATCGCCCTGTTTTGACAAAATTTTTTGGCTATGCCATCAATAACATCAACCTCGAGTAGATAACATGATATAAATACCTCGGAATTCAGATTGCCAATAACCTTTCTTAGCATGCACACATTGAATACATCACTAACAATGCTAACAGATCTCTCTGCAGTGGAATACCAATTCTTTCGTGAGTGGGCGGGCAAGCCTACCTCACTCGTCACCCGGGATATATATATTGTGATGAGCGAGACCGAGAACAAGAGACAACACCCGATCCTGGGCCAGCTGTTCTTATTCTGTCCTTTATTTTCCTCTACCTTCCCTTAGCTGCTCACGCGCCTGAGCCCCAGTGTCTTTCTTCGTCTTGACACTCGGCCATGACTGCGCGCGCGCGGAGCTGGCGGCAAAGTTTCTGCTGGATGGGCTTGGCTGGATCGTGGTGGTCGTCCCGAACCACAATGCAACATAGAGTGACGGTCAGGGGGAAGCGTCTCTGGTGGACGACACTAGCTGCCTCGAGCCGGTCGGTCAACGCCACGGTGCGCCTCTGCTCGAAGATCTGTCAGTGTGTACTCAGGTGGGCGGAAACGGCTTTGTCGCTGCGGTTAAACTCGTCCATAGTACAATGTTTCCTGACAACTCGTGGAATACCGCTCAGGCGGACGGCCCTGATTGTTCTGGCACGGCCGCAAAGTAACCTGGAATTGCTGGTGTTTGTCCCACCGCCGGTGGTGGACTGAACTGCAGTGGGACGCTCTGTGAGGCAGCCATGTGGACGTTTGTGCTATTTCTCGAAATGAGCTGCGACGCAGCTCATGGTTAGGCATCAATACCACAGCAGAACTCTCTGAATTTGTCTAGCTGGTGGCTTCTGGCGAACTGTCGCATGCAGACTTGGTGTGCTGGGAGGGAACAGCTCGAGGGCTGGTCCTCCACAAGTTCTCAATGGCAGTGCCCTCAGCCTGGCTAGGTGTCTGGATTTTCTCAAAGGAAACATCCCTTGGGAGCCATGTGTCTGCGCGGCTGAGCGTATGTGCGTCTTCGAAAATGATTGTACGAGTCGTCTGCAAACATGGCTGTGTCAGGTTATGGCTGATCTTGTTCGCATCCTCGGAAAGGCCTGCTTTGTGAAGCGGTAAGGAGTGCATTTTGTTTCCGATGATCATGGTCTGGTGGGGTTCATTTGTGTCTGATACGATGGATGTGAGCGCCTCCATGTCCTAAAACGACAATGAGCGTGAGGACAGTATCTCCTGAGGAAGGTCTGGTAGTGGTATTCTCGGGTCTAATACCGATGCAGAGTTCACGACCTGCAGAGGAGGACTGTGGTCACTTTGGTCAGGGTCAGCAGTAGGAAACTCCTCGATATACTTCATTTCTCGAGAGGCGTCTTTTTGCAAGGCGGAAATGCTCTCATGTTCAGTTACTGAATCATGTAAAGCGCGCAGATCCGCTTCCGTCTGGTCAAGGATGAGCATGGTGAAATCCACAGGCACGTGCGTTTGATGACGCGGTAGAATGTCCAGTAAGATGGAGGCTGGCGCCTCAGCGTCTACCGAATGGTCTGACGACTCTGGATGGCGTTCGTTGGGGCCTGTCGCAGGGCGTTTTGCAAAACTTGCCGTGAGAGACCTACCGGACGCAAGTGCACCATCGGGCTGCTGCTCCATGACAGCAGAAATGCCTGTGCAAGGCAGAGTTACACGATTGTGATTGTTCCCTACATCTTGGTCACCGAGAGATGACTGGATGGTAGGGGCTCGAATTGCATCCTCTAGGTCGGGCTTTTCCCGAGTTCCGTCTTGAGAGGAGGTCGAGTTGCATGGACAGGTGGCACAGGGAATCGGACTGAAAGCAGCTATGAGCTTGAAGCTCCACTCCCCCCATGACTGCTGCTTCCAACCTTCATATCGGTGCCACCCTGCTGCACCTTCCCGAAGACCGCCTATAGCCACATACCATTTCTGATTTTCTGTCCAGGCCTCGCGCATTGCTATCGCGTTGACGGTTGGCACCCAGCTGTCGGCGTCGTTCCGGACCCCGTGGAATTCCGGTAGTTCGCAGACGACTGGTGATTAAGAGGTGGCAGGTGCCAATGTTGAGATCACCGACGCGAAGCAGTCGAGCTGGTGAGAGAGCTCGATCAGAGAAGACCGAAGCTCCCTGCGTTGCTCCGGTGTGCTTGTCTCAAGGTCGTATGAGGCAGCTACATCCAACACTGTGTTAATGTCACACAATGCTGGCAACATTGTAGGAGCTCGCTCGGCGATTAACGCTGTCAGTTTGTTAGTCTCGGTGCGGAGCAGTGCGATGGTACGCCGCAGCTCCACGGCACTGTGGCACGAGGCTTCTGATCCGCTTTAGTTCGCGTCCATGAAGTACGTGATTCTAGTAGTACTCACGGTGGTGACACGCACGTCCAAGGAAGCATGAACAGCGCTTCTTGGCGGCCTATGTGTTGGAAGAGTACCGGACAGGGAATGCAGGCCGTGGGAAGCTTGAACAGCATTCCCAAAGAACAGGAGCCCGTGTGTATTACGGCCGCGAAGTGGTAGCATAGTGTCCATTGGGTGATGCCCTGGTACCACACAGGAAGCATGGACACCATCTACTGATGGTCTGATGGGCAGCTGAAGCGGCGGCCGGGTTGTTGACTCCATCGTCAAAGAAGCGTGAACGGCGTTCCTGGATGAAGAAACTTGCACTGCCGACAAACCAAGAAGACACGTGCCGGTAACTTCCGCAGAGGGTTCACTTGTCGGCTTGCGCTGACGACAGAATCCATAGCCAAGGACGCGTGGACGGCGTCCTTTGTGAAAGGGTACCGGTAACGTGTACTGCAGCCGCCGAGGAGGCCATGACGCCGTCCCCAAACGGTGGTGGCAGTGGCGGCAGGTGAGCAGCTGCCGAGAAGGTCTTGACGCCATCCTCAAGTGGCGCTTATCGCGGCTGTCCTGGATGACGAAGCCGGGACGTAAGACTTCTTCTTCGTCGACTGCGCCATTGTGATGAGCGAGACTGAGAACAAAAGACAACACCCGATCCTGGGCCAGCTGTTCATTTGTTTGTTTGTTTGTTTGTAGCCTCTAATCCATGGCTCATACCCACTTTGGGGAATTGGCCAAGAGAACATATAGTCCCATATGGACGATAACTACATTATTCCTTACAACGAAAAAAAAAAGAGGGGGGGGGAGTTGTATAGTGAATACAGTAAATTAAACAAAAAAGAAAGAAACCAAAGATTTAGATAGAGAGAAAAAAAAGAATCAACAAGAAAGTAGACACTAATAGCTATAACTTGATTTTGGGAGCCGACCAGACAGCTGGTTTTGCCAAAGCCGATTAATTTGGTATGTCATGAATTTATCTAGATTTGAAACTTACTTTTCGACCCGTTTTTTTTTTTTGAGTACCTGTTAACGTGTGCTTTATGTTGAAAAACGTTTAGAGTCTTGAATAAAAGTACACACCGCATCGAATGCATCTCTGTGGCAATTTCCCAAAACAGAGGCACGAAAATTTAGAGCATTTTCTGCGGTTAAATTTAAACCTAGCTTCGCAAATGGAATATCTAGAAGTCGTTTCCTAATTATTGCATAGTTCCGACATGAGCCAAAATATTGTTCAATAGTTTCTGATTCTTCGCAAAACGGACAAAGGGGGGAAAGTGTCAGACCAGCTCTGTGTAAATAAAAATTTAATGGGGGGACACGGCACCGGAATCTGGAGATTATAATTTCAAGTTTTTTCGACGGACTTCACTGGGCTTTCCATGGAAATTTGAGGTGCTGATAATCTGTCCATTGTGTGATATTTTCTAAACTATCTGTAAAAATAACGAATTTCGTATATCTAACCCCTGATAAGTATTCTAACTCAAGAAGTACTGAAATAACTGGTCCATCGAGTGATGCTCGTGCCAAAGCATCTGCCAATTCATTTATTTGTAATCCGCAGTGACCTGGGACCCACACTAATTTGAGGAGTTTTAAATGCGGCGGTGCTAATGTGTGGAGCGCTGCTAGGACATGAGATTGTTCGGAGGTTGTCAGAGCTGCACACACCGAAAGTGAGTCTGTTAGGATGATTGCACTGGTCTCGGTAGTAGAAAATTTTTCGAAGAGCTAGAATAATAGCTACTAGCTCGGCTTCACATATAGGAGTGAAATCTGGAAGCCTTACTGAAAAATACCAGCCGAGGAAATCAGACGCAATTCCTAAGCCTGACTTTTCATTGTTGACAAAAGCATCTGTAGCTATTGCATTTTTTGTTTCTGCATGTACCAAGTAATCGTTTAATGTAGTGGTCAAAAATCTAAGAGATTGCAACTTGGCTTGTGGTGGGAAGATTTTATCGTACTCTATTCTAATGTTGAGGGTTGAGGAATCAGTTTCAATTACTGTGCTAATGTGTACATTTATGCAATCCAGTTTCTTTTTAACGAAAATTATCTGAAGGATATGAAATCGAGGCCAATGTGCAAGAAAAAAAGAGTCAGGGTCGCTGATAAATGCGTTCTCTGATCTTCGTGCCAGTAAACTGTAGAAATTTAAGAAGGTTTGAACCATTAGAATGCGGAATCCACAGAGGAGTGTTGGCAATCGCGCTTCTTGACACAGCTGTTCTTATTCTGTCCTTCGTCTTCCTCTACCTTCCCTTAGCTGCCCACACGCCCGAGCCCCAGCGTCTTTCTTTGTCTTGACAATATATATATATATATATATATATATATATATATATTGTGGGCATTTAGTATGCCAATCCTCTTCATCTGTACATTATCATCATTATCATGTGTTGCTCATGCATCCTCATCGTTGTCACGTAGCATCATCATCTTGGTCCGTTCATCTCAGCTGTCGGCTGCCGGTTCTTCGGGCCTAATAAAGGTCTTCCAAACCAATACTTCATACGTGATGGAGCGTGCTGTTGGATCTCCCGTCATCCTCTCGACCACTCTACCCCCTGGAGCTACGTTCAGGTCGCCGCTTGGGCCAGGTGTCCGGAAATATGTCCCACCAAGAAGAGGTCGGTGCTGCAGCCGTTCCCACTCCGCCACCGCGTGCCGCGCCTTTTCACGTCATTAACAGCCTCCAGCGTGAGCCCCATCCCTTCGCTGGTATGCGCGGGGAAGATGTGGAGGAATGGCTGGACGATTTCGAACGTGCCGGCGCTGCTAACCGGTGGGATAACACCTACAAACTCGCTTACGTGTCATTCTACCTCACGGGTGTCGCGAAGACGTGGTTCCTCAACCACTTCATCGACATACCCGACTGGTCAGCCTTCAAAGATCAGCTTCGCCATGTCTTTGGCACACCGGCTGTTCGTTCAGCTCTCGCAAAGAAAGCTCTTGCGACTCGGAAACAGCACATCGGGGAGTCGTATACATCCTACATCGAGGATGTCCTTTCACTTTGCCGCCGGGTTGACACCCCAATGACAGAGTCAGACAAGGTACGCCAGCTTCTTAAGGGGATTGGACCCGTCGCATTCAATGCCCTTGCAATCCAGAATCCGGCTACCGTTGCTGACGTTGCGACAACCTGTCAGCGCCTCGAAGAACTTGAGTCGATGCGCCTACAACCGGACAGTGACGCGGCCCGTATTACGACTGATCCAAACCTACGAGAAACGATAAGGGTGATAATACGCGAAGAATTAGAATCAATGGGATTCACACTACCTTCAGTATGTACCATTCACCCAAATATATATATATATATATATATATATATATATATATATATATATATATATATATATATATATATATATATATATATATATATATATATGAACCTACAATGAAATCATCAAAGCGGAAATGTTGGCAAAATTACACTATGTTGTAACATAGTGTTCATCTTTTTTAACAATTTCATTCTCCTATAGAAACACAATTGAGTAAATGCTGTTGTGATAAATAATTACACCTTACTTGTTCGTTTCGCCAGCGTGCAGCAAGGAGTGACCACTGTCGAAAGGGGGGTAGCTCAGCCCCCCAAGTTTTTTTATAGTGGGGGGTGTCTCGCGTCCCCCTTGCTCCCCCACCGGATGGTACGCCTACGTCTCTCTGGTACATTTGCAGAAGTTTTTCCAACGCTTCATGTCATTTAAAGTTACAACGCTACAAAACACTAATAAGACCCTAGCTGGAATATGCTGCTCATCTTTGGGATCTGGTCAAAAGGTATTAACAACTATAATTGAATCAGTTCAGAAACATTCAACCCGTTTCACACACTCAAGTCATTTCCCACTCAGCTAGCATTTTACTGACGAAATCAGACCTTGAACTAACAAACTTGAAACTTCGAAAAAAATCTCTCGTGTATTTCTTTTTCAAAAGATCAGCTACCATAAATGTTCACTTGAACAGGAAATCATCTCAGTATCTTCATACGTATCATTGCATCTTCATTGCTTTTCCATTCAAGGTTTTCAGTCCTTTTTAGTGCACTAATTTTTTCAGACTCCTTTTTAGCAAAAACGAGCACTGAGTGGAACCGCCTTCCACATTCTATCGCCTGCATGGAGGATGCATCATCATTCAAGGCTGCACTAGCGGACTACGTCTTCAGCCTCTTGTAACTTAGTTTGTTTGAGCATGTATTTTCATTTATATTGTTACGTAAAAATGACACGAGGCGTGTCTATTTAAAATCTATATTCAAACTGATGCGTATGGCGTCGACTAAGATGGAAGACAGCACGCACAACTGACAGACCACTTCCTCGTTGTCGTCTTCTGACCGCTGATACGTCAGCTACGTAGCATTACCCCCCGGCAGTAAAAGCGCCGTCTCGGTGCACATTAACTACGGTTTTCAGTAGGCAGGTGGTAAGGTTTTAGCCTGCTGACGTGCACAACATCACTGGGTGTGGTTGCAGGCAGGCTTGTGGTCTCAGATGCAGGAATGATCTCATAGGTGACGTCGGTTACCTGGCGGATGATACGGTAAGGACCCATGTTGCGAGACAACAACTTCTCTGATAAGCCAACTCGACGAACTGGGCACCACAGAAGAACAAGAGAACCGGGTGAGAAGTGAACGTCAGCATGCCGGCTGTCGTAGATGGCTTTCTGGGTGGTTGCGAAGCCGAAAGTCTAGAGCGGGCGATCTGACATGCGTGGTCGGCACGAGCAATGACGTCGCGTGCATATTCGGTTGACGGCGTTGTAGTGGTTGGAAGTAGAGTGTCGAGTGGTAACTTCGGATCACGGCCATAAAGCAAATAAAAGGGTGAATAACCAGTAGTGTCGTGGCGCGAAGAATTGTACGCGAAGGTCACGTGAGGTAGCGCCAGGTCCCAGTCATGGTGGTCGGAGGACACATACATCGCGAGCATGTCCGTTAGCGTCCGATTTAGCCGTTCGGTAAGGCCATTTGTTTGGGAATGGTAGGAAGTGGTCAGCTTGTGGTGCGTCGAGAAAGAGCGCAGATCGTCGATCACAAGAGACAAAAATGCGCGGCCACGATCCGCGAGTAATTGGCGAAGAGCGCCATGGTGTAGGACGACGTCGTGGCGCAAAAAGTCCGCAACGTCAGTAGCGGTGCTGGTGGGGAGCGCTCGAGTGATGGCATACCTAGTCGCGTAGTCTATAGCAATGGTGACCCACTTGTTGCTCGATTTACACTCGAGAAAAGGACCGAGAAGATCTATACCAACACGGAAGAAAGGTTCGGTTGGGATGGAGATCGGTTGAACAAGTCCAGCCGGGGGCGCAGTAGGTCGCTTCCTACGTTGGCATTTATCGCAGGAGGACACGTAACGGCGAACGGACCGGGCGAAACCGTGCCAAAAAAAGCGGCGACGCTCGCGGTCGTACGTCCGAGATACACCCAGATGACCAGCAGTCGGTTCATCGTGAAGCTCGTGCAGCATGGTTGAACGCAAATTTTTCGGCACGACAAGAAGGAGCTCAGCGCCATCTGGCTGGAGGCTACGACAGTACAGCGTGCCATTCAGGAGGACGTACATGCAAAGTGACGTGTCGTTCAGAGCATATTCGAGATGGTCAATAAGTTGTCGCACAGAAGCATCACGACGTTGTTCATCACCAATCTGAAGAAACTGGGACATTAACATGACGCTGAGGCTAGGCTCAATGTCTGGTTCGTCGGGCTGATCAACAGGGTAGCGGGATAAGCAATCGGCGTCCAGATGGAGACGTCCAGACTTAAAAGCAACCGAGTAGGAATACTCCTGTAGGCGTAATGCCCAACGACCAAGTCGTCCAGTGGGGTCCTTCAGAGAAGAAAGCGAACACAGCGCGTGATGATCTGTGATGACACGGAAAGGGCGGCCATACAAGTAAGGACGGAATTTCGAAACCGCCCAAACAAGAGCGAGACATTCCCGTTCTGTTATAGAATAATTGCGTTCAGACTTAGAAAGCAGACGGCTTGCGTACGCGATTACACGGTCGTTGCCCCGCTGAATTTGCGCCAAAACTGCACCAATTCCGTGACCACTCGCGTCTGTTCGCACTTCTGTAGGAGCATCGGGGTCGAAATGTGAGAAATAGGAGGTGTCGTTAGAGCGGTGATTAGCTGAGAGAAGGCGTCAGCTTGAGGAGGGCCCCTAAAAAATTGGACGTCTTGTTTGAGAAGGTTGGTGAGTGGCCGTGCGAGTGCCGCAAAGTTTTTTCACGAACCGGCGAAAGTAGGAGCAGAGGCCCACAACACTGCAAACATCATGGACAGCGCGTGGGACTGGGAAGTTTGTTACAGCGCGTACTTTCGCCGGGTCTGGCCGTACGCCGGCAGCGTCAACAAGGTGACCCAATACGGTAATCTGACGAAGACCGAAGTGGCACTTGGAGGAATTGAGCTGCAGGCCGGCCCGTCGAAATATCAATAGAATGGTCGAAAGGCGTTCAAGGTGGGTTGCAAAGGTAGGTGAGAAAATAATTACGTCGTCCAGGTAACACAAACATATCGACCATTTAAATCCTTGTAGGAGCGTGTCCATCATTCTCTCGAAGGTCGCTGGAGCGTTGCAGAGCCCGAATGCATGACCTTGAATTGGTAAAGACCGTCAGGGGTAACGAAGGCGGTTTTTTCTCGGTCCATGTCATCTACAGCAATTTGCCAGTAGCCAGATCGGAGGTCGAGAGATGAAAAGAAGGTGGCGCCATGGAGGCAATCAAGGGCTTTGTCAATGCGTGGTAGAGAGTACACGTCTTTTTTGATAATTTTGTTGAGGTGGCGATAATCAACGCAGAAATGCCATGAGCCATCTTTCTTTTTTACTAATACCACGAGACATGCCCAAGGGCTCGTTGGTGGTTCGATTACGTTTTTCGTAAGCATTTTGGCCACTTTTTTTTTAATCACTTCTCGCTTGGACGCTGACACGCGGTACAGCCGACGGTGAATGGGCGCAGAGTCACCAGTGTTGATTCGGTGAGTGACAATTTTAGTCTGGCCCAAGGGACGATCGTCGGTGTCGAAAATGTCACTGTATGAGGACAAAACTTGGCAGAAAGCGTCGGCCTGGTCAGGCGACAGCTCCGATCCAATCATGTTTCGAAAAATACCATCGTCTGAGCTGGGTGACCGTGAGACTGTGCTTCGATCAAGAGCAGATACAGCGACAATACTGACATCGTCCTCTGTTATGGCAGTTAGCTGGGCTAGAGACCTCTGGCAGGGCAACACTTGAGGGGTGAAACCAAAGTTAAGGAGCGGAAGTAACACACAGTTATCCGCTATGGTCGCAATAGTATAGGGCACAGTAACACTGCGCGTCAGCCGAACGTCAGTAATTGGCATAACGATATAATCATCGTCAGGCACGAAAGGGGTCGATGACAAAAACACGTACGTGACGGCTCGAGGTGGCAGGCGAACGAAAGTGGTTGGGCTCAAGAGGCTGGTGGGCTTTGCAGAGTAGTCGGCAAAGATTGGTAGATCAAGGCTGAGGGTACCAGATGAACAATCAATTATGGCCGAGTGTGCCAAAAGGAAATCAAGGCCAAATATGAGGTCATGAGGGCAGCAGGCTAGCACGGCAAAAAGGACCACGACGTGACGACCGGCAATGCTGACACGAGCAGTGCACATTCTGATTACTGGTATAGTACCACCATCGGCAACACGTATTGCCTGCGTCGTAGATGGCGTCATAATCTTTTGTAAGCGGCAGCGTAGAGAAGCGCTCATAATAGACAGGTGCGCACCTGTGTCAATGAGGGTGGTCACAGGAACATAGTCGACTTGTACTTCAAGCAAGCTATGGTGCGTGGCAAGCGTCAGTAGAGGATTTTCGGCCGTCATTGGTATTGCAGCTTCACCTCTATAAGCTGCAATATCTAGTTTTCCTGCTGCGGTCGTCCAGAGAAGCTCGGCGAGGAAAAGCGCCAAGGTGGCGGAGAGCGGGATTGGCGACGTAGCGGCGACGGGAAGCGAGAGCTGCGGCGACCGGACGAAGGGGCGTCAGGGTAGCGGCGACCGGGCAAAGGGGCGTCAGTGGAAGGCTCGTAAGATGATGACGAATAGAAATTGAAGGGTGCGGCGACTGAACGTCGAGGGGTCGTCCGATGCATGAGCGCCAAGGTAGAGAAAGTCTGACGTGGTTGGTTTGACCAACGGCGGCGGCAATAGCGAGAAACGTGCCCAGGCTGGTGGCAGGAAAAACAAATAGGCCGGTCGTCGAGTGTTCGCAATTCTGAAGGGTTACGGAAGGGCATTCTTGGAGGTGAACGGCGAGCGTGTCCTCGGGAGTAGGACGGGACTTCAGGGCGAGTCAAGAGACATGCTGATGGAAGTCTGAGGTTCGCAAACTCCTGCCTCACCACAGTTTGTATTAACGCCACTGACGGCTGTTGTTGGTCAGAGGCGAGCGTTGTGAAAACGGGTGGCTGAAGAGGAGCCGGACAGGCGGCTTCGATTTCCCGACGAACAATGCGTGTGACGTTGTCATACGTGGGGGACTGGCGGGCGGCTTCACACGATGAAGTCGCGGTCGTGTTGGGCAGCCGGGTGAATCGCTGAGTAATATGGCGGCTCTTGGCTTCTTCGAACCGCCGGCACTCTTTAATGATGGCGTCGACGGTGGCAACGTTGTTGTACACTAGAAGATTAAATACGTCGTCTGCTATGCCCTTCAGCACATGGGCCACTTTCTCAGACTCACTCATGTGCTCGTCAATCTGGCGGCATAGGGCGATGACGACGTGAATGTACGCGACGTACGACTCCTGTGCACGAGCCGCCAGTTGATTCCGCGCTGCAATCTGCCGCCCAACGGTGTCGCCAAAAAGGTCGCGGATCTTCTCTTTAAAGGAGTCCCAGCTCATAATCTCCGCTTCCTGCGTCTCGAACCACACTCGCAGTGGGCCATCGAGGTAAAAAAGCACATTGGCAAGCATAAGAGTCGGGTTCCACATATAGCTTGCGCTGACCCGTTCGTACCGGTTGATCCATTTGTCGACGTCAACGCCATCTTGACCGGAAAATATGCCGGGATCACGAGCAGGAGGTAGAACGACGTATGTAGAAGTCACGGTAGGGGCAAGTGGCGAAGACAATGGTTGTTCAACCTGCGACATGGTTGGACCTATGACGATGCGGCCGTTGTGGAGCTTCGTGATGAAGATAGGGAAGTACCCAGCACGTCCACCACAAAGATGTTACGTAAAAATGACACGAGGCGTGTCTATTTAAAATCTATATTCAAACTGATGTGTATGGCATCGAGTAAGATGGAAGACAGCACGCACAACCGACAGACCACTTCCTCGTTGTCGTCTTCTGACCGCTGATACATCAGCTACGTAGCAATATGTTATATTGATATGTTGTGTTTGTTGCCTTTTTTGGTTTTGTATTACCCTACCCCCTCTGTAAGACCTTTATGTGCCCTGAGGTTAAATCAATGAAATGAACCACATGTGCCCTGCGAAACATGCCACGCTCAGTCCGTTTTGCAAAAGAGAAAAAGGCTTCCTGCCACATATCTTGGCAGATTGCTCAGAACTCAAGACCCCCCTTCCTTCCCTTTCCCCCAATACCCTCAATACCCAACCTATTCGGCGTGGGAGACCATGATATCCAGCCCTCCCCTACCAGCTCGGCTTGCACTGACGAACAAGGGCCATGATCTGCTGAGAACATATGGGTCCTGTAACCAGTGAACCACCTAGTCTGGTGCCTGTGTGCACCACCAACATAGTTGGGCTCAATGAAAGTTGATTCATCTCTCTGATTGTCATCATTTAATTTTTGGGCTATGGTACTCCCCAATTTAGTTTCTTGTAATGTGTCACACAGCATCCCACAACACGAATTTCTTGTAACCCATTCTTACACGCTTTCTCCAAATAAATAGCAGTCCCTTCCCTGTTTTTGGGCTAGCTTGTCTTTCTCTTCAGCACATCGGCATTAATACACCTTTTGCCTCCACCAGATAGCATATCTAGTGCCGAATTATTCAAAAAATTGCAATTGGGTCATTCTATGCCAAACGTCCCAGCCATTTTGGCGACGATCTCAAATTTATTCGAAAAAAGAAATCGTGCTGATTCACTGAATTGAAAACAGTGAACTGCTGAAATTTTTCTGAGAGAAAAAAATTTTTGGTCATGTGGCTGCCTTCTGAGTTTCCCGATAACGTCGTTTGGGTGTTGTTTGTGGAAAAGTTTATTTTAAAAGTACCGCTCCTTCTTTCTATACCCACATTGGTCTACATGTTAAGCAAAGGTGCTTGTGTAAGGTGTTTTGAAGCTCAGTAATATTAGTGCAATTTTACTGGCGGTGCATATGCCTACAAGAATTTAGCCGAAATGTCTTATGTTTGCAGTTTTTTTATTGCAATACTGCAGTTTGTATGAATACCTGAGTAGTGAATACTTTCTCGACAAAAGGTATATTTTTAAGAAAAATATCGTTTCAGACCTTTCAAGAAGCTAAACTTTATGAGAAAAAATCACAAATTTTGCAAGTTGTCCTTTTTGCCCATATTAAAGTCAATTTGCACCTTTTGGTGCTATAATTAAGTCCCCTTTATACCTAAATCAAAAGCAAATAAGCAGTTATTTTTATATGCAAATTTCATCATTACATTTTTTGTTTTAGGGAAGAAAGTAATTTTTGAACTTTCCCATTGGAGCCCATCTCTCAATCTGGTCATACAACAGCTGCCGCTTTGAAATTCCACATTGCCGTCAATAGGAAAGTTTCAAAATTATTTTCTTCCTTAAAACAAAACATTTAATGATGAGCTTTGCCATTTGAAAAGAAGTGCTGATTCGCTTTTGATTGAAATATTAAGGTGACTTTCATTTTGACCACCACAGGATTCAAATTGCATGTGAATATAGACAAAAATGACAATTTTGTGAAATTTGTTTTTTTCTTTTAAATTTTATTTGCATGAGAGGTCGAACAATATTTTTTCCTCGAAATACACCTTCTGTAACGTAAGTATTCACTACACAGGTATTCATACAAACGGCAGTATTGTAATAAAAAAACTGTAAACATAAGACATTTCGGCTAAATTCTTGGAGGCGTATGCGTTAGTAAAATTGCACTAATATTACTGAGCTTCAAACACCATGCACTAGCACCTTTGCTTAACATGTAGGCCAAATTTGGTATAGAAAGAAGGAGCGGTACTTTTAGAAAAATTTTTCACAAACAACACCCAAATGACATTTTCAGGTAACTCAGAAGGCAACCACGTGAGCAAAAAAAATTTTCTCTCAGAAAAATTCTACCAGTTCACTGTTGTAAATGCAATGCTCCAGCAAGATTTTTTTTTTCGAATATATTTAAGATGGTCGCCAAAATGACTGGGACGTTCAATGTATAATGATACAATTACATAGATAACTTGCAGAGTTTTTACTTTATATATCACACATTACTGCCCTGTTTTGGAAACAAGTAAGGAATATCAGACATCTAATTTTCAGTATGCCAATTAAGAGAATAAAATGAGCTAAAATGGGTTTGATAAAATATGATCTGTGTTTATAACAATAACAGTAACAGTAGTATTAATCTCTCCTGTGATGCACAATAGGGAATTCACATTTACACCAGATGCTTGTCAACTCATGGCAGAGATAATGCCCATAAGGGAGGTAACCTCACTGCCCTCCATAGCAGTTCTTGTCGGCTTGCTTATTCTGCACTTCTGAGTAAAGGAGCTGCTGTTGCATAAGGGCTGTGCACCTGTGAACTTACCTGTTGGCGCCTCTTAAATATACTGTGGTAATGAACACACAGTAAAACCCGCTTATATCATTGGTTGCCGAAGACGCAAATAGTCCCACTGCACGCGTCATTTCACTCTAATTAGTGAAATCGTTTCGGAAGGCTCTACATGTGCAAAACATGACCAACAGGCAGCCGCTCGATTCCGACGATCTAAGCATGCAACTTATGCTTAAAGGTCGTCCGTGGACCTGCAGTGCCAACATAACAAATTAACTCGGGAAAAAACGAAAAAGGCCGTAGCGGAATGCCGCTAACTAAATACTCCAACGTCCACGTTTACGTGGCCTTCGCCGCGCGGTACCACATTGCGCGGAAATTGTACGTAGGATGGCTATCACAGCTACACACGCCTAATTTTATCTTCCGCGGGCACTTGCGAGGAAGCATGTGCACTGTAGCGCTGCAAGCACGCCTGCGTTTTCTTAGAGAATTGAATTCGTCCCTTCTAAATGCTACAATTGCAATATGTGTCATTGACTCGTTGCTAAGCCGTAACTTTGATCGTGCGCAGCTGCTACCGACTAGGCAGCTAGCCCCTATGTAAAATACACATTAATTTCTTACCTGGCTACTTTGTTTCGTCGGGTGCATGCCGTCAGCCTTCAGCATCCCCGTCAGCTCGCGTGTTCCGTCCACGAAACCGTAGCCGTTCTTGTGGCACAGCGCCTGCAAAATGGCATTCGTCTCCCCGGCATCCGTGTTGAATGCCTCCGATTCTCCGACAGATAGCGCCCACTGGCACTTGCGCAAACTCGCTTGTCTCGGCAGAATTGCAGACACTATACCACACGGATTGACATCGAGAATCCTGGAGATCAGTGATCGGAGCCTGGCAATCAGCGCGAGGGGTTCTTTGCCGACATTGTTAGTGCCAACCTGAAGAACTACCATGTGCACATCTGCCAGAGAATGAGCAATTAAGGAGAACAATTTCTCGATCCACACACCACTGAATGAGCGAACCTCGACATGTGTCCTGGAGCTCAATGCGAAAGACCCTGCGAGGTCCTTCAACATTGAGTCTCCGGCAACAAGTGCACGAGTCATGTTCAGCAGCCGCACACGAACACTTCAAGCACACTTAAACAGAGAAATAAATGCAAACAAACTACAACGCGAAAAGTGCAACAGAATTGACAGGCACAACTGAAAGATCACATGCAATCTCCAACACGATACGGTATAGCAGAATCTGCCGGCTGTCAACGGTTAGAATGGTCCGCACAGTCAACCGCACAACGGACCACCACTGAACAACGAGGGCACAGTGCTAGGCAGCAAAGTTCCGAAATGAGAGCTTTTGCCGGTATGCTTTCTGTGCACGCCCCAAAGGCGGGCGCAAGGCACTACGGGAAGGCGAAGCGCAAGCTGCTGCGGGGCTTCAGCCACCGAAGTTTCGTCTGCTCGACTTGCACCCTTGCTTGCAGCGCGTGGGAGCGTGTTGCAGCGCGTGCATGTGAACGCGTTGATGCAAGACTAACGCGAGTTTGTGAATACGCAACGTACACATACCGATATCTCCACCGACAATAGACAGGATGCAGTATGTTTGGTTCCTAAATGGGTGTTCAAAAACTCCTTAAACAGGAATGGCTGTGCAGATGGGCTGGGTCGTCCGGTGCTTGCTGGGTAATTTTTCATGGCAAATTCTGGTATCGATGCGGCGTTTGCATTAAAGAAAAAGCAGCGTTGGGTGTGAGTGAAAATTCGAGGTAAGAGCTCGCAGGAGGACGTTTGCACCTTTATGTTTTCCTTGCGGCACACAGCCTTTGCAGGAGCGAAACAGGCTATCAATACAGAGTTTCAGTGCGGCGGCTCTAAGCGGCTTGCGTACGTGAGCCCTTGCATTTTGTTGTATTCTCCACAGGTGCGGCGGTGAGTACAAAGAAATGCAATAGCGTACGCGTGCTACAGGTAGCTAGGGGTACGGCATTAAAACATGCGTGCGCACGCATGCGCGCGCCCGTGTGGATGCGGATGCTGCTAATTGGGTTATATATATATATATATATATTCCT